>NC_081559.1:187260097-187465505 GCF_022355385.1 Mustela nigripes
CTTGGATTCACTTCTCCGCCGGTCCTACCTTTCAGAAAGTGGTTGTTTTTCTGTTTCCAGAATTGCTGTTTTTCTTCTCTTCGATCTGCCGATGGATTTTCAGGTGTTTGCAATCTTTAGATAAGCTATCTAGCTGATCTCCGGCTAGCTGAAACAGTCTCAGCTTGCTACTTCTCCGCCATCTTGACTCCTCCCTCCCCGTACAAGTGGGTAACTTCTAAATCATAACATAGCCCTTGATAAGTGGAGTCCAGACAGTGTTACTCTTTGGGGAAATTTTTGGGAATCAGGGAATGCTTCTCTCCAGCCAACAGGTTCTCTGGGCCCATTCAGTTTTATTTTGCTTGTACAAGAAACTCTGGTCTACATGGCCAATATGATGGCCTCACATGTGGATAGGGTTGGCTGGAAAGAACAGTCAGCCCAGAAAGCAGGTAGACTGAATAAGCCTCTAAAATTGAGGGTTTTCTGATCCCTGATGAAGGTTCTACTGTCTAACTCTCTACTCTATCACTGAGAGAGGTAAAGACAAATCTGCCTCTTCAGTAGATCCAAACAACGTGCACCAGCAAATGTGCCAATGTACATGGTGTGGGCTGGGCAACAGGAAGGCGAAGGGAGCTTTGGGAGGGACGCTAACATCCTCCAAATCCATGTTCCCCATTACTAAGAAAGACCACTGAGCTGGGGACCCTGTTCTCCTCTCATGTCTGGGTAGAGCCATGTAGTCGTGGTCTCCTCAAGGGAATCTGAACAGAAGTGACATGTGTCATCTCTGGGCCAAGGTGGTGAAGAAGCAGGTGTGCCTTTTCTATACTCTTTCCTCCAGGAGCTGAATGCCAAAAACTCTGAGGCTTAGGCAAGGGCACAAATATAAAACTCAGGGACCTTTGTCCCTGAGTCACTGACCAACCAGGAGCATCAGAAGTGGGCTGTTGTGTGAAAAAATTTTATTGAATTTAAATCAATGGAATTGAGAAGTGATTTGCTAGAGCAGACAGTATTACCCTGAATAATGTAAGTGCCTTAAATATATGGGAAAAAGTAAGAGAAATAAATAGAATGGGGCTGGGGTGAGAGGGACCAGAAGCCCAAAAGGCTTCCAATGAAACATCAAATGGCCAAGTGGGTCCCCAGAGAGAATCTAGGGAAGTCTCAGATGCACAGAGCTGAAATCAACATGAGAATCCAAACTGTCTGTTTATTGCAAACAGTGCAGTTTCTGGATTAGAAATATGAGGCCCCAAAAGATGAAATGATGCAGCCAAAGTCTAGCAGGAGATGTGGCTCAGAGAATGTGTTCTGAAATGAGAAGCCTAACCCACTGGCTCCCAGTCCCCTGGGTCAGGAAAAGGCCTGTACATGCCTCATCATACCCTGTACTGATACATGTACACCTGTACACACATCATAGGAATTGTAACCCAGAGTCAGATGCTTACAGCAGACCGTTTTTGGAGAAGGGTCACGAAATAACAAACAACAGAAGCAACAGAGAAGACAGAATGAACTTGGTGGGTTGCCCTGAAGAGACAGACACAGGATGGGAAATAATTAAAAATACGTTCTCTCTATGGCAGTTGGTGTGCTCTGGGGGGGCTTGAACAGAGCAGAGCAGCCGGTCTGGTTCTCATCTCTAGTCTTATTTTGGCAACTAACAGCCTTGCAGTGGGATGGAGGGGCTCCACTGCCCCTACCAGAGGTCATCTTCCCAAAATCAGAGGGAGCTGTGGGCATCCCGCTACCATACACACCCCCCCCCCCGCCCACCACCTCTGTGATAACCAGAGAAGTCCAATGTGGCAGCAGGTATCTGCAGACTCTTCTCCTGCTAGGAAAGGCTACTTTGCTGTGGGGTGAGACCGCTGAGAAATGCAGGGCATCAAACCTAATTCTAATTTAGTGCAGTGTGCTTTTCTGCAAGAGGGTCTATCTCAAGATTAAGAACTCTGTTTATGGTTTAAAATAAACGGGTGAGGTGGGGAAGAGAGAAGTCACTTCAGTTGTTCTTGACTAAGGAAAGCACTGAAAATGGATTGATGCAAAAAGAAAGCCAAACATGTCATTTATTGAACTTAAGGCTCCTAAGTGTGTTGGTGTGGGTGTATAGTCTCATTTGTTTTTCCCTTTATTTTCTTTATTAAGGGTAAATATTCCTCCCCTACCATCACTTTCTCTATGGTGACAGGCACTTTCATAACATCCTTTTCATATATACATATATATGTATATACAACGATAATCATTAATATCAGATAATAATAATCATATATACATAATTAATGTTATATGTTATATAGAGATACAGATATAGACAGATAGATCTCACTTTTAGCCTTCACTAATCCTTTGGTTTAGGATTCATTTTTTTTTTAATATTTTTCACTAAGCTGACTCAATTTTCAATACGGCAAATAAGAGTCATGTCTTTTAGGATTTCCCTTATTCTCTCACTCTGACCCCCTTCCTCACTCTAGGTCGTATTCTTTTTATGAGCTATTTGTACCCTTTGCTTACTTTACCAGAGGTGGAGATGAACCGTGAGAGACTGCAGACTCTGAAAAACAAACTGAGGATTTTGAAGGGGAGGGTATTGGGGGAATGGGTGAGCCTGGTGGTGGATATTAAGGAGGGCACGTATTGCGTGGAGCACTAGGTGTGGTGCATAAACAATGAATCTTAGAACACTGCATCAAAAACTAATGATGTATTTTATGGTGATTAACCTAACACGATAAAAAAATAAATAAAAATAGAATCCCACACTGTATTATAATTATAGATACTTCCTGTTGTCTACATCTGGTTTTAATGAGTTCCCATTATCAATGGGACCAATTCGTGGATCTGGGGAGTATCTTTTATGGGAGTGGCTATTTGACAAAAGGCTGCTTTACAAACTCAGGCATCTTAACCAGCGTAGTTCTATTTTTGGACAAAACTCTGATAATGACCTCTATGGATATTCCTGCTGGGTTAGAGCCATGCTTTCTGCTGGACTTCCTTTCAGATGAGTGCCCCAGCATTCCAGCTGAATGCCCAGAGAGGCTGGTAAGAAGGCTTCCCTCTGACTAAAGTCAGGAAGGAAGGAAGGAACCAAGAAGGTACATTGGTCAGTTTTAGAGCTGTTTAACGTATAAAATTTCCCCCTACGTTTGGAAATTTTCACCCTATAATATTTAGTGGAAGGAAGATATAATTCTACTGTACAAGCTGAATGTCAGATATATCTGTTTTCCAGGCTCTTTTTAAAAAATTTTCTTAGTTTATTAATCCTTTCATGAAAAATCTGCACTTCTGGTGAGTGACTGATCTAAGCCAAGCAGCCACATCTACCCCAGGCTTTAACTCACAGTGCAATGAGGCAGGGGGAGCAGGGGGTTGTGGTAGGGCAGAGGCAGCTACATCCAGGTCCTGGGGGACTGCAGGAGGAATCCAAAGGTGACAACTGTGTTGGGGAAGGCGACAGAGTTGAGGGCACAAGCAGTGGATTCTGCAGAAACAGTGAAGTCAGAATCCTCACTGGCCTAGGGTTCTGCTGTGATTCTGGCCCATCTGTTGAGCCCACCTCTCCATCCTTCCCCAGTTGTCCTGTGAGCCATTATGCAGCCTATCTATAGACTCTTTCTTTCTTTTTTTAAATTTAATTTAATTTTTTCAGTGTTCCAAGATTCATTGTTTATGCATCATGCCCAGTGCTCCATGCAATACAGGTTTTTAAATCAACCAGGGTTAGCTTGTTTTACTTTTAATTAGGAGACATGTCTGAAGCCATCTACAGTACGTCCAAGGCTCTACTATATGTTATCCCTATTCTGTGCTTCGTATTTATGTTCACTCCTATCATCTGCATCAACCCCTGCAAGGTGGTTATTAAAATGCCATTTTGCAGGGAAGGGTCCGGATATTCAGCTATGTAAATCCCCCAAGGTCACACACAAGGAAGAAGTAGAACTGGAATTTTAAATCTGGCCTCTCTCATCAAGTAACCCTCACCTCTGATTTTTCAGTATGTACCAGATTGTCCAGGGCAGTTCTGGGCAGAGAGGGCACTGATGGATGGATGGGTAGAAAGAAGGGTGGGTGGGTGCAAGAATGGGTAGATGGATGGATGAGTGGGTGGATGGATAATTTGGTGGATGGGTTGGTGGATGGTTGGATGAGTGGGTGGGTAGATGGGTGAATGGGTGGATGACTGGATGGATGGGTAGGTGGATGGTTGGATGTGTGGGTAGGTGGGTAGTTGGGTGCAAGTGTGCATAGATGAAGGGATGAGTATGTTGGGTGGATGGGGGGTGGGTAGTTGGGTCAATGGGTAGATAGATGGATGGATGGTTGGGCAAAAATATGTTTAAAAATAAAATAAAATAAAAATCAGCTGTAATCATTTTTATATTGTAATTATTTTTATATATTAAAGAAAGTTATAAGGGATATAAGGAGAAGAGCTATGTGATCACTCCTGAGGTCTCCAGATCACATCTGGGAATTATTTTTTTCAATCATAATGTAAAAGGCTTTTGTTTTTCTACTTGAAATATAAAGGCAAGGCAAGCCAATATAATTACATTTCCCTGACATTCTCCTTGAGCCTTAATTTGGAAAGGTATTCTGTGATGAATAATCACTGGTTAATGAATTAATCAACCAAATGTAGAGAGGCTTTGACATTCAGGCAGACAGAAGTCACGGCAGTCAGATGGGAGTATCCAGGCGCACACTCAGATCACACACGGAGCTGGGGGGAGGCTACCGTGGTTCCTACCTGACGTTCTCATAACGGTGGATGTAGATCCGATGGAACTGGTGCTGCAAGTGCTCATCTTCAACATTGGTCATGTCATTGATCATTTCCAGGACGACAAAGCGGGGGAGCACAGACAGCACAAGCCGTTCCTGGAAAAAAGCAATGCAGAGGGACAGACTTGTTAAGGCTTTACCAGCAAGTTTGAGATGGGGGAGGTGTGCACCACACAGAAGTCTTGGGGCTCTTGGCCAACTTTCTTGAGAAATTAATTGCTAACTTCATGCCATTCTTGAACACAACCAATATCTACCAAGTGTGTGTTTTGTACCAGGCACCATGTGGGATGTTGGGTAGATAGTGGTGATCCAAATGGTTGGGGGCCCTACTATGGGGAGCTTACATGCTAACAGGGATACAAGCATTCAATAATACCCACTCAAATGGACCCATACACATTCACAAAACGTGACAGGTGCCAGACAAGAACAGGTCATGATCAGAGCATGACATAATTCAAACCAGGATAGAAAGGATCTTTGGGATGGACTGATGCTTATGCTGATAGCAGAAAGCTTAGAATGAGCCAGCCCTGTGTAGTGCAAGAAGGACAGAGTACAGGGAGAGGAGGAAATCCTTTATCATCTTATTCTCTGATGGGATTTTTGGGGGATGGTAGTTGGGAAGGTCCTGGTTTTGGGGGGTAATCAGGGTTTGGACCTTGTCTCCATTATGAACAATCACAGCCTTAGGTGAGCTTGGTCATCTCTGTGCCTTAGTTTCCTAATTTGTCAAATAGCAATAAAATCATCTGCTCCCCAGGGTTACTGTGAACATGCTATGAAATAAAACCTGTGATGGGCTTGGCGTGAACTCTCACCCTCCTCTCGGCTCTCCTTGACTCTGCTCCCATGCAAAAGGCTTTATCAATGAAGTGCCCCAGGAGCTTCATATGATGAAGCTTCTCCTCTCTTGAAGGCTGTCTCATTATGAGACATGGTTCTTGAAAATGACCCTGCATCATGTCCATTTTGTCCTCATTAGTGCTATTTGCCAGTTTCCCCGGTATCCATGGCCCTGCTCGTGCATTGTTGCTGGATGGGAGTAGGTGCTAATCACAGCTTTGAGGGGAACTCAGTGCCTGAAAATAGCAGGTTCTCAATAAATGCCTCCTAAACAGTGAACAAAGAGATGGCAGAGATTGTGCCCAGCTCATGACTGGATTCCTTACTGTGGCCAGCAGAGTCTGTGCAGATGAAAGATGGTGAGAGATTCAGGAGATTATCTTATGCAGATCCTTGTCCTGGGGGAGGAAAAGGCAGACATCCCATGTAGGCAGCTCTTCTGGGCTTACAAACAGCAGTGATTCTTAATGGCTTTAGGAAGAACTCACCACTCCCCTAGACCCTTGTAAATGGAGAGACATCTCACGGATCCGTCTCTATGGCAGGCAAAGTGAAGGTGAAAGCCCTGGTAAGAGACCTACTCTGGGGTTACAGACAATATCTTCTTTATACTGACCACTCACACTGTAGCACACCAAATGCTTTGTACCCACTGTTTGATCAAAACCACGTATTAGGGGCACCTGGGTGGCTCAGTGGTTTAGGCTGCTGCCTTTGGCTAGGGTCATGATCTCAGGGTGCTGGGATCGAGCCCCGCATTGGGCTCCCTGCTCCGCGGGAAGCCTGCTTCCCTCTCTCTCTCTCTCTCTCTGCCTGACTCTCTGCATGCTTGTGATCTCTGTCTGTCAAATAAATAAATAAAATCTTAAAAAAAAAAAAAAACAAAAAACCACGTATTAATTGTACGAGGCTGTAAGTTACAATGTTCATCCCATTTTACATATTAGGATTCTGAGATCTAAAGAGTGCATGTGAAATCCAGCAGTCCAAAGTCATGCACTTGGCAAATGCTTGGTGAAAACTCACACCACGCCTGTGGTCTCCCTTCCACCCCCCACTGGAACTTGGATCATAATTCAGTCATTTATTCATTCTGTTACCATGCTAAGGGGAAGGTGCCATGTGACAGGTGCAGGGATGGGCGTGGAGAATCAGTAGGAAACCAAAAACCAACATGGCACTTGCCTCTGGAGAGCCAGTATTCTAGAGGTAATAAACAGACCCTCGAAGAGATGATGAAGGGGAGCTGGTGGCTGCTTTAGCTGAACAGTCAGTGAAGGACCCTACGTGGTGACTGGAGTGGGGACCTGAAGGGCAGGAGGAACAGTCCTGTAGAAAGCTAGAGAGGGTGCCACAGCCACAGAGGGGCGGACCAGCAAGTACTGAGGTTATGGGATACTGTCTCTTTTGAAATTCACTCATTCATTCACTCCACACATGTTTACTGAGATTCTGCGGTAGACCAATCTATTAGCTGCTATGAATACAGGATTGAACAAACAGATGTGATCCTGAATTCCGTGGGGGGCTTATAGGCTCTGTCTCAGAGACAACAGGCTCAAGAAATGATAGTCATGGTATCAGAGAGGTCCTGCAAGGGCAGGAGCTTGACAAACACTATGACAGTAAGTCCAGCAGCCCCTCACTAGCAGTGTGGACAGAGAACCCAGTGACTTAGGGCAGACTGTTCCATAAGCAACAGATGAGGTCCTGGGAGCCTTGCAAGAGCTGCAAAGGTAATGGAAGGAAGGCTGGGCTTCTACTCAGGCTGTCTTCAAGACTCAGAGCCAGGCACAGAACAAGTGAGGAGAACACGGATCTGCAGAGCCTAAACATTTGGTGGCAAGTCTCAGGAAGAAGGCATATGCTCACTCCTGGTCAAGAGGCTGGCCATCTGAGTGTTCTAAAACAGGTGGTTATTCACATAAGCCATGCGTTCCTCCAATCATCCTGGACCTGCCCCTGGGATGCCTTCTCCAATTGCTCTGCTGAAATGACAACACTTCCGTGAAGCACCCCTTAATCCTTTGCCATGTTGACCTACTGGTTTCTGCCCTGATGGTAACCTCCATCAACCTCTGATTGAATGCAGAACAGTTCTCTTGGATGACCTCCACTTACCAACGCTCTGAATTACCTGACTCAGTGGGTACTCAGAGGGACTGCCCTCCCTCACACCTGTCAGCTGGGCGCTTATGGGGCTGAAAGTCCCCAGCTCATAAGGAGCTCTCTAAATGCCCACAGCTTCTATTCCACACCAGCCCCATGCTGGCCAGAAGCCTCTGGGCTTGCTCCCAAATGCAATTATGTCAGTTTATTTGTGAGTGCGCTCACTCTAATTAGATATTAAAATTTTTCAACAAGTAGGAATGAGTGTTGCTGTTTGTATGAAAATGGAATCGAATGCTTTGGGAAGGCTTGGTAATGCTGACTAACCAAAACATCACCACTGAATTAAGATGTGGATGAGGTGGCCGTGAACATTTGTGGGAAAAATTCCAAAGTCACTCTGATAATGTTGCAAGGACTTTTAAATTCCTGCTCCATTTTTAAGGAACTAGAAGTCTTGGCTGGTGCACAATTAGCTATGGTCTCAATAAGAAACAATACATCAAAGCTAAAAATAAATGCCCTGGCCTTATTTTAAAAGACCAGCTAATACATTTGCTATTTCATGTTTAAGTCATAAATAAAATGTTCAAGTATAATTTTTCAATAGTTCCCCATTTCCACCTGCTCATCCAATGAATCAAGCAACCGCATACTCTGATAAATTCCACTGTAGGGGTTTTACAATTCTTGTTTGCATGGCTGTCACCCTCCCTAGACAGTGAAACCTTGAGAGCTAAAGTGGAGTCCTGTCCACCTCCAGAACCCAACACAGGCTTAGGAAGGAAGGGGTAGCCATATTTATTTGGATTTCTCTGGTGGCAGATTGATACCCAACTCAACATAGCTTCAGAAAACTCAGACTTTATCCTAGGATACTGCAGTGTCTCAGGGAAGCTAAGGGCAAAACTGAGGCTAAGTCTTGGGAACAAAAGGAACTTGCCCTTGAACTTGGATTTCTTTTTTTTTTATTATTATTATGTATTTTATTATATTTGTAAATTTTGTGCCACATATTCTTTATATTTTTTATTAATTAATTTATTTTCAGAAATCAGTATTCATTATTTTTTTCACCACACCCAGTGCTCCATGCAATCCGTGCCCTCTATAATACCCACCACCTGGTACCCCAACCTCCCACCCCCCCGCCACTTCAAACCCTTCAGATTGTTTTTCAGAGTCCATAGTCTCTCATGATTCACCTCCCCTTCCAATTTACCCCAACTCCCTTCTCTCTAACACCCCTTGTCCTCCATGCTATTTGTTATGCTCCACAAATAAGTGAAACCATATGATAATTGACTCTCTCTGCTTGACTTATTTCACTCAGCATAATCTCTTCCAGTCCAGTCCATGTTGCTACAAAAGTTGGGTATTCATCCTTTCTGATGGAGGCATAATACTCCATAGTGTATATGGACCACATCTTCCTTATCCATTCGTCCGTTGAAGGGCATCTTGGTTCTTTCCACAGTTTGGCGACCGTGGCCATTGCTGCTATAAACATTGGGGGTACAGATGGCCCTTCTTTTCAGGACATCTGTATATTTGGGGTAAATATCTAGGAGTGCAATTGCAGGGTCATAGGGAAGTTCTATTTTTAATTTCTTGAGGAATCTCCACACTGTTCTCCAAAGTGGCTGCACCAACTTGCATTCCCACCAACAGTGTAAGAGGGTTCCCCTTTCTCCACATCCTCTCCAACACATGTTGTTTCCTGTTTTGTTAATTTTGGCCATTCTAACTGGTGTAAGGTCATATCTCAATGTGGTTTTAATTTGAATCTCCCTTCTGCAAGTTAGCAAGAAGACTCTCCCACTTCTCCTTTACTGAAAGCTCTTATGCCTTTTATCTTTGTATGCCTTGTATCTTATGCCCTCTCTCTTTGGCTATTTTGAGGAGATTCTTGCTCAGTTCAAGACTCACCATGTGTGCATAAGGAGTCTGGCTGGGTCAAACATCCAGTCTTGCCTAAGGCTCATGGTCAGGTGCAGGGGCATAATAAAGAGGGTGGTCATCAGTGACTATTCAGAGTTGGGGGGCAGTTGGGTACAGAGGAGAGAGAGTAAGTCTTAACCAAATGGGGACATGGCAGAAAACAAAGATGCACAAAACAGTAGCCAGTGCACATTTGTGGAAGGAAAGATAAGTAGCTGTCCCTAAAAGGGGTCCGGCTTTGACCACCAGGGTGGAGTGCAAGGAACCAACAGAGAAGGTCAGTAAGCAGAAGCAGCCAAGTCATGTGAACTGCCCCAGAGGTGGACTCTGGCTTTGAACCTTAACTCCGCCTGTCCTTAACTCTGTGACTTGGGGGCCACATCATTTAGCTTCTCTGTAGCATCAGTTTCTCCATCTGTAACCTGGAGCTGATCATAACTACATGTCTCTGACAGGGCTGAAGGATGAAGGAAGTTAGTATTGGTAAAAGAAATAGATGGTGTCTAGCATGCTGTAACCATATCCCAAATGTTGATGAAATTCACTGGCAAGCATGCTCTATTTTAAGCATTGTTTCAGAACTCGAATTGTACATGGGTGCAAATGTTTTAGCTTTTAAAGTAGGAACGTTACACAGGAAGTATGGGGAGGATGAAGAGGCAGAATATTAAAAGGCCATCATACTGCATAGTGAAAAGCTTCAGTTACACTTGTAAAAATGAAAATTCTTCCATTTTTATTACCAAAATCTTGACTGGCAGTTGAGTTTGTATCTGAAAGGGAATTATGGAACTGTCATCTGGAACTGTTACTGTTTCTGAAAGTTAAGTATGATCCCAATCTTGCAAAAGGTGTTGTTGCACTAGCTCATACAAGCATAGTCCATAATGCTCCTCAGGCTTATTCAGAATAGTGAGGGGGCTGACAGCTCAGATAATGTCCGTGTCTACTTGGTGGGGGTCCAAGACCTCCGGGAACTTTAGTTCTGCCCAGAAATGCTAAGACCAAAAGTTTTGGAGTCAGGCAAGCTTGAGTTAAGTCCTGACTGAGCTCAACACCTTGTGACCATGATAACCTACATGACCCCTTTGTGGCTCCATTTCTTCATCTATAAGATGGGAGCAATACTGTCTGCCTCCCAGGATTGTGGTTTACCCTCAAGCCCTTTAAATAGATGCTGGAATACAGTAGGTGCCTATTAAATAGCAGTAGCCATCAGGGATGCTTTAATTCATCCCAGTGGCTGGTTCACAGATGATAACTTGCATTACTCTATAATCTATAGTCCACAATGTGGAACAGAACTTAAAGGATGAGTAATAAAATTCAGATTTCAGGGAACTTTTTCTTCCTTTTCTCTTTTCAAGGAGTTAAGATTTTCCCAGTTCCCTTCATTGAGTAGTTGCCAGACAAAGCTCTTTCTTCATTCTTTGATTTATTTAAGCATTGCTGAATGCCTACTGTATACTGGGAGACCCCAAAATACAAGGCCAACCTTCACAGACTCTGCCTTCACAGACCAGGACTCAGCTCCTGTAACTTAGCTATATGTCCCTAGCAAGTGACTTAACTTCTCCAGACCTATCATTCTCATGTACAAAATGATAACAGTAGCTCCTTTCTGGGGCTATCCTCAGGACCCAGTGAGATACATTTGATCAACATGTTTAGCATCCATGCTATGCCCTGGGAGTGGGGGGAGGAAGTGGGGAGTGGTCCGTGCCAGGTGCAGGCAATAATGGGGTCCTGGTCTGTGGAGACTTTTTTTTGAAGATTTTATTTATTTATTTGACAGAGATCACAAATAGGCAGAGAGGCAGGCAGAGAGAGAGGAGGAAGCAGGCTCCCCGCTGAGCAGAGACCCCGATGTGGGGCTCGATCCCAGGACCCTGGGATCATGACCTGAGCTGAAGGCAGTGGCTTTATCCCACTGAGCCACCCAGGCGCCCCTCTGTGGAGAATTTAAAACAATAGTAAGAGGACTAAAACTTGCTTTGCTCTTTACTATTATCACCATTCACTGACTATTTGAATCAATGCAGTGACAAAATACTCCTCTCCACTCCCAGGATAATGTTAATCAAATAAAAAGGAAGGCACATTTTTTGCTCTGGTAATAAAACGACAAACCAAAGGCAATATGACACTCGGGCACGATGCTGAGTTCTTCTGAAAGAAATTTACTCAAATGTGCGGGATAAAGAGCACATTTGCTGTATGCAGAAGACATTAGGTGCCCAATCTGCTGCCAAGCATCCCCTCTTGAAAAATGCTTCTTTTAAGCACTTCTTGTGGCTTGAGGATTTCAGTCCTTTTAGAGAGTGCTGAAAAGTTCTTTCACATAAGGTTTGCCACTTTTCTCTGACACAGAAAAGTATTGCGCCATTTTCAATAAAGAGACATTGATATATAGGTCAGAAATCACAATTGGAAGATCTGAATTTGAGTCTTTTTCTGGCATGCGCTTACTCACTGTCTGATCTTGGGCCAGCTTCTTCATCTCTCTGAATCTGTTTTCTGAGGTGTAAAAGCAGTATTGAACTTCGTTCTGCCTACTTTGCAGAGGGGCTTCATTGAGGGTGAGACATTCCAGCTGGATATTATTGTGTCTTAAAAAATAAGGGTTCCCCAGTTAGAGTTAGAGAAGATCATTCAGGGAACAAGCAAAGACGAAGGGGATGGATAGCAGATGGCAAGTTTTGGGTGAGTTCACCATGGTTTAAGGGTCTCTGTGTGAAGGACTGGTCAGAACTGAGAATTCCCCTGGAATTCATTCCCTTGGAATGGTCCTTGTACCCTATGGCAAGGAATTCGGTCTTCAGCTAATAGGGAAATAGGGAGCCAGCAATTTTTTAAGTCGGGGAGGAGAAGGGATGTGACAGCATTATTTATGTGACTCTGGAGAACGGACTGCAAGGCTAGGGGACAGACAGAAAATATGTGACATAGTTGTTGCCATGCCTCCAGCAAGAAGAGCAGATCTGAATGTGGGCGAGGGCAGCAGGCAAAGAGAAGGGTTGGATTGGAGAGACAAAGGGAAGGTACTGTGATTGAATATGGGCTGGAAAATTAAATTCTCCAAGGGATGAAACAGTACAAAACAGAAGGAAAATTGTGTGTATATATGTATGTAAACATATATATGCAAAGATGCATATATATAAATTATATATTATAAATATATGTAAACATATAGAGAGACAGATACAGATATAGATTGATCAATTGATTGAAAGACAGATACCCTACTTATACAGTAGCCTAAGAACCCAAAGTGTTCCATCTTCTCTATTTCCCTGTGGTCATTTCAGTGATGCCCAGCAATGCTGGTGGACCTACTGAACAACACAGAGCACTGGAGCTATACAGTCTCTGTACACTGTAGTGGAAATAAGATGCAATACTAGGAGGGACTGCTTACCTGCCTCCAGGGCTCAAGGAAGAGTGCAGACAATTTCCTTAGTACAAATCCCTCAAAATCTTAACCACTCCAGAGCAGCACCCTGACTGTCTCTTACATAGCATGTACCAAAAGGAATTTGCTTGACAAAGGGCTGCTTCTGGTTTTCAAAACTCCTCCTGTGGGGCTTGGCAAGGGAAAGCATGGTAAAGAAAGGGCTGTGTGTTCTTCTCTAATCCGAGAAAGACTAGGCTGGGAGCTCTCTGCCTCTTCCTTCAGCATCCGTTGATCCCCAGCCCCCAAAACACTCAGCATACTGACTAGCCTCCCATTGCTCTGCTGAAGAACTGGAATCTATGGGATGGGAGAACCTGGATTTTAGAGGTGAAGGGACTACTGTACTGCTTGTCCTTCTTCTACTAGTTGTGTGATTACACAGCTGCATCTCTCTCTCTCTCTCTCTTTTTAAGATTTTATTTATTTGTTTGACAGAGAGAGAGATCACAAGTAGGTAGAGAAGCAGGCAGAGAGAGAGGAAGGGAAGCAGACTCCCTGCTGAGCAGAGAGCCCAATTCGATGCTGGGCTCCATCCCAGGACCCTGAGATCAAGGACCTGAGCTGAAGGCAGAGCCTTCAGCTGAGCCACCCAGGCCCCCGCATCTCTTGATATTGGGGTGATAACACCCACCTTGGGGAGTGTTGAATGAATGAGATAACCTGTATAATACCTAATACGTAGAGGGACTCCATGAAAGCCACTTCAGTTTTTCCTTCCAGAGTTGCTGAACATGTAAGTCTGAATTCTACCTGGATAGTGCATATTACGGTATACAGTAGGAACTCAGTAAATGCTTACTATACATCTCTTGTTTGTTGCTGTGCTAACAGATGGCCATTGTCATGTTAATTATTCCATGCTAGTAATAAGCTACTGGTCACAGAGTCAACTATGTCCTTTGCATTCAATACTCCTGTTTCGGTTGTTTAGAATTAAAAGTGTTGGTCTCAGTGAAAGGGCAATTCTTACAGCTGAATTCCGTGGATAAAATAGAGACTGGTCATGATATTCATGCGCATCCTCGGAGAAACCCATGTTAACCTGTACTAAAGAAATTCCAGCTCTGTCTTTTTCCATTTCTACCTTCCTATGGTCATAAATCTGAAGAGGGATTCCTTTTAATATTATTCATCCATTTATTTAAGTAATCAGTCGTTATTTATTTTTCAAGCTCTTTCTTACTCAAAATGACACAATTTGATGAAAAAAGAAAAGGTTGCTGCTCTCACTGAACTTCAGACAAGGACATAAAGATAGTAGGATCGTCAATTCAACGATGGATGGAAGCGCAGGGGCCGTGTGAGTCCCATTAAGGCCATCTTAATGCAGTCAGGGAAGTCTTCCCGGAAGAGGTGGTACTTGAGCTGAGTTTTGGTTCCAAGTAGAGGAAACTGTAAGAGTGAAGCCATCATGAGGTAACAGAGTTGATATATTTATAGCACTTCAAAGAGTTGGATGTGGAGAAGATAAGGGCCTGGTCTTAAAGGCACTTCTGTTCTAGGCTAAGAAAAAGTAACTTCATCTTGAAAGCTAAGGGGAGCCCATGAAGGATCTTTTTCTTATTTGTATTGAAGTTTAATTCACATAGAGAAACATGTTCATATCCTAGATGGACAGCTGTATGAGTTTTCACAAACTGAACACACTTTGATAAACAGAGCACACACTTGGAAGCAGAACATGACATCACCCCAAAAGCCCTTTGTGTCCCCAGCAAGTCACTACTCCTTCCAGAAGTAGGGAGCACATTGTCTAACAGAGGTAATGCCTAAGGAAGAGCAGCAATCATATCCCCAAAGTATAATTCTGTCCACCACTACCGCCACCACCAACACCAACTCTTATTGATTACTACCATGTGTCAGGCTCTGTGGATGAATCATCTCCTTTTGTCCTCATGGCAGCTCATAAAGATGATACTTCTAGTATCCTTGCTTTGGAGTTGGAGAAACTGAGGCACGCAGACACTAGCGAACTGTGCCAAAGGCACAGAACAAGTATCTGGCAGCACCTGGATACAATCCATTTGTGAGTGAGTTCTATTCACCAGGATAATGGATTATGCATTACAGAGCCTGACTTGGGGTTCATTCTTCTCTCAGGTGCAGTTGACCACCTGGGGCTCCCTCTCCTGTCACAAGCTTTTCCACATCTTTGTATAATCTATTGTGGAATAGATTATACACTCACGTGTCTGATGAACTGGTATGTGGGAAGCAGATGCTAAGGAAGGAGTGGGTGGTGAGCTCTTGCTTTGCACTTTACTAGGCAAAACAAGAGATGCCCTTCTCTTCTGCCTTCTCTGTGCTTGTGGTCTATTTGGCTGGGAGAGTGAAAAGGGCTCCAATAAAATATTCACAGCATTACAGTTAACATCAGCACGGGGCACCACCCGGTTTTTGCATGTTCCAAAGAGATGCCAGGATAACAGATGTGAAAGATGAAATGCTTTGAACTACTGGAGTCAGAACTTCCAGTGCCATAGACCAGTTTTTCCTATTCTTGAGCTTCGTATAATGGAATCACATAGTACACTCCCTTTTGTGTCTGGTTTCTATCACTCTACATCTAGGAAGACTGTGTCACTTGTGGATCTCATGTTTCTTGACTTTCTGGCAGCCACTGAATTGAGTTGTCTACTACTCCTTCTTGAGACACTTTTTGGTTCTGGTCTGTGCACCTACTCTTTTGATTTTGTTGTTGTTGTTGTTGTTGTTCGCATGGTTTTCATTTTATTATTATTATTATTTTACCTTTTAAACATCTTTGCTGATTGTTTCACGTCTATTTACCCCTTTAAATGTTGGGGAACTCCAGAGTTCAGTACTGCAGCTTCTTCCTTTTTTAATTTACACTACCTTCCTGGATTAACTCTTCTAGAACATGGCTTTCTACATCGTATATAAGTTAACCCACTCCATAGACTGTATTTCAACCCTAACCTCTCTGCTGGACTCTAAGCTCTATGGTTGGGTACCCACTTGACAGCTCCATTGGGATGAACAACAGTAATCTAAATTTACATGTCCCAGATACATGCTTTGGCCGTTTCCCATTTATCAATCCAATAAATACCATCCTCTAGCCTCATGAACCTTTCTGCTCCTTTGTGAACTTGTTCCCATCTTAAGGTCTTTGCATTAGGTATTCCTTCTTCCTGGACTGTTCTTTCCCCCGTTTCTTGCTGGTTTGCCTTTTCCAACAGGTCTCAGTTTATCTGACCCCTAGTCTGGAGGAGCATTCCTGGTCTTGTCACCTAGTCAGTTCTGATAGTCGTAGGATTCATCATGATGAATAATTTCACGGTTATTCCTTTGTTCATTTGCTCACTGCTTGTCTTCTCTCATCTCCCCATAAGTCCATGAGAACAAGGATCTTAGTGCCTGAGAACCTGGAGCAGTATCTGGGACATAGTGGGCACTTGATAAATGCCAGCTGACTTACTTCATGAATGACTCACACTGCATCTTTCAGAGATACTCAGGCTGAGGAATGGTGATGGATCGGAGGAGGACAAGAGGGAAACAGACATGTGAGTTTAGAACAAATGAGAAGACAGTCCTTAGTGAGAGACCATCAAAGGTTGGTGCCTTCATGACAGTCCTCTCAAGAGTGTCTGGGATCCCTGAGAATAAACATTTGTGAGCAGTTGATCCTCATTTAATTGTGTATCAACTGGCATATTCAATTGCCTAGAACATTCCTTTCTTCAACATTTCAGGAGAGCAGAAATTTCAGTGTATATAGGTCAATAGAGGTCTCTTAGGTTTTTCATCATGTGCTTTGCTAAACTTTATCTTCCTTCGGTCAATAGGTCTGGGATCAATTTCACACACACACACACACACACACACACACACACACTGAATGATCAAAACTTAAGACTTTGATTCCTTTGACTTTGTCAGAACAAAACAACTTGCAAGTTTATAACAATGAAACCAGAAATAAGGCAATATTAAAAATAAAACTTAAAAAGTCCAAAACATCTTTTTTGGGATGCTTTCCCAAGCCTGAAAATTGACATTTCTTAAATACATCAATGGAACCAAAACTCTCTTAGGGTCCATTCATATTATTAAACCTGCTTTGTCATCAGAGGTGAACATGCTATGTTCACTTAAAATGAAAAATGTTTCCTCTGGGGGCATTTAGGAAACCACAGGAGTGAGGCCCCATATTTACCAGCCTGGGTCTTCATGGTGCCTGGGAGAAGAAAGAGATTTTGCTATGATGTAAGACAGATGAGGTTTGAGTTCATTTTCTAGCTGAGTGATCTTGCTTGAGTGTCAGTTTCTTTATCTGGGAAATAGGAAAGACATACAGCCCTCCACAGTCCTCTGAGGGTCTCACATGGAAGAGGCACTAGAGCAGCTGTTGGACGGTGGGGGTTCAACCAAGGCTGAGGCCAGCTCTGTCTCTTTTCCTTCTCCCACATTCCTTCCCTTCTATGCTTTAGTCTCCCAAAATGGACCAGAAAAAAAAAGGTTTATATTAGATAATGTAAACATCTAATACTAGCTATTATATCTAATATAAATAATATAATATTAGACCTTTCACATTCAACACGTGCCTTTTTAGATAAGCTGCAATGATCTACAACATTTTTTTCACTTCCGATAAGCCCTATAGGTGGGGAGAAAAATGAGGGATATGGTTTTTGTCCAGTATTCTGCAGAGCTTCTGTGCAGGAGAATCATGGACAGTCCAAACTTACTAAACATGGTAGAATGTGTGCATAATAATTACCCTCAGATAGTACCCTCCCATGTTGATTCTTGGCATGGTTGCACCACTTGTTTTGAATAATGGGAAGAAGTGGAGGTGAGCCATGTGTTTGTTCACTGGGGCTTGTATTACCTCTTGCAATGCTTGGAACCCTGAGACCACCATGTGAGTGTTCCTGCACTCCCTACTGAAGGATGAGAGGCCATGTGGTAGAGAATTGGAGCCTTGGTCTCTGGTCTGCTACATGGCTGGATGTGTGAGGGAGGCTGACCTAGATCACCTGAGAGCCATTAGTCCAATGAAGTGACTGGAGACACTCACCAAAGCCCAGAAGGAATTCCCAGCCAACCCACAGAACTGGAAGCTAAATAATGGTGATTATTTTAAGCCACAGCATGTTGAGGTCATTATAAAGCAAAAGATAACTAATACTCCAAGTTAAAAGAGATGAAGGAAAAGGAGTTTGATTAGGAGAAATGACTAAGAAAGGGACTAACATCTGAGCACCTCTGTGTGGCAGTTCTCACTCAATTTATTTCATTTGATCTTAACAGCTAACCCACAGAGCAAAGCCTATATTGCGGCCAAGAAAAGCAAGAGAGATATTACATATTGTCCAAGGACATACCACAAAGTAGGGATTATTTTCCTGTTTTATAGATGAGTTTACTGGCTCAGAAGTGAAAACATTTGCTCAAGAAACTAATTGTAAATAGCAGAACCAAACTAAAAAAATTGGTAAGTTTGGCACAAGAGCCAGGGTTCTTTTGAATACTCTTGATGAGGTAGGTACAGCACAAGCTTCCAAAGCTGCCCCCTCTGTCTGTAAATGAAGCTAACACCCTGTCCACCAAAGCACCATTCATGTGTTTGCTTCTTTGTCCTTCAGTGGGCTCTCCACCTCCCCTGCTTCCTGTGTTTTGGAGTCAAGAGTGGTAGCCACCATCTCAGAGGGGGGATTGATGGTCTGATCCCAGGATGCTTCTCCATGGGGTCCTGGATCTCAAGGCATCAGAATTATGTACAAGCCATAGGCTCCAGTGAGCGACTATATTTAGAGTCTGCAGGAATGGACATAACAAGGAGTGTGGTGGGCATGGTGGGAGTGGTGATCTAGCCCTCCATGCTCTTCCCACCACATGCAAATAGTGCAGCATCTTAAAAATTGGACTTTGTGACACATTTGTGAACCTGAAATCATATGTAGTAGATCCTACATAGCATTGAAAATGAAATAAATAAAAATAGAAAATATCAGAATGATTTCCTGGGTATTTTCTCTGCGTTAAATGTGGCTTCATGGGCATTTTCTGTTTTAAGTATATGCTCTTAGATCATCAAGTAAAATGAACTTCTTACTAGCAGATTTGATCCAAAGAATGCGTAGGCCCGGAGTATCCCCTTTCTGACTTAAAGGGCCTGGAAAGTTAATTTCTGCATTTCCCCAAATCCTGCAGCTCTGGAGAGGATCTGGATTTTGTGAATTAGATGCAAGATCTAGAACACAGAGGTGAGACAGAGGCTGTTTTTCAGCTGCTTCTGCTTTTTGTCACTGGCAATCATTGTCATGGAGATATTGAAATTTTTGATAACATCATTCCAGTGTCTAGTCGCAAGATTTGTACTGGTCCAGAAGGTGGCCGCCATCCATGTTTTGCCAGGGTGGACCCAGAAGGTGGTGTGGCTCTGGAGCTAACAACTGTGGCAGGGGTGGTTTCCCGACCTCTGCTCTTCACCACAACTGGGAAGCTGGTCCACCAGGTCTAGGAGAGGAACATGTCCTGAGAGAGGATTTAACCCTCCTCTAAGGCCAATGGATATGAAAAGTCCTCATGTGTAACCACGGCAGGAGGTGCAGCAGGAAGGGGCTTTATAATGTCATCAATACACAGCAATCTTTTCTAAAATTCTTCAGGCCAGGAGAAATTACATACACCCTGGAAGTCCTCCTGACTACATTTTTTGCAAATGTCATATCACATATCTCTCCTGTTCCATTACATATCCCCTAAACATGCATATTTGGCTCCGTTTAACTATTTAATTTGATTTTCCTTGATAAACTTCAATTTTATTTCCTTGGAGTGTGTTCTTGGGAGCTGAATCGGACTCTGGTCCCAAAGAACACACAGCCTGTAGGGAATCCAAGATATGGGATTTGTGATGACTCAACTCAATAAGCTCTGTCATGGAAACAAGAAGGGCACACTTTGGACCCTGAATCATGACATGGGGGAGGGGAAGCGGGGACCTGTGGTGCCTGTTCCTCAGTCACACCACATTCACTTCAAGTAAGCCTCACCATAGTGAGATACATCAGATTATTACAGTTTAACAGAAAAGGAAACTGAGGCACATCAAGGTACATTTTCTATGGAAGTTTACACAGCTACTGAGGTTCGAAGTTAGGATTCAAACCCAGGCGTGTCTGACTCCACCATCCACACAGCAATGAAATTGTCCATAAATACTGTAGGAATTTTCCCAGAAATAAATTTCTGGTTGAAATTCCAGCAAAGGAAAAATCAAAAGTCACAGATAGATTTGCGTTTGGAGCACTCGCTGCTATATTTCTCTTGATTCTGATAAATTCATGACCAACCATGGTCAGGTCTGATAAATTCCATGACCAACCATTTTGACCAACCATCAAAATCTGTTATCACAGCATCCTCATTGGTGATGAGGAGCAATGTTACAAAAGCTACCAAGTATTGCTTCAATTTGCTAAACAGACACCTCTTTTGGACAACTGCAGATCTTAGTGTGGAAAAGACCTCCACACTGTAAGTTTTTTCCCCCTGTAAATATTTGACAGAATTGGCAGAACTCAGTATTCTGCCAGTATTCTGGGACAGTAAAACACTTGGGTGTTTACAAGGGAAAGGCTTAGGTCCTAAAAGTATAGTGTGGGAGAGAATATTCCACCCACTCCATGGGGTCAAGGACAGTGGCGCAATCCAGGTTTGTGGGTCATTAGACTTAAATACTTTGGAGGGATCCTCTTTAAGAAAAATATTGCAAGGGGTCCCTGGGTGGCTTACTCCATTAGGTGTCTGCCTTTGGCTCAGGTCATGTTCCCATGGTCCTAGGATCCATTAGAATCCCTGCTCAGAGGGGAGACTTCTTCTCCCTCTGCCACTCCCCCTCCTTGTGCTCTTTCACTCTCTCTCTCTCAAATAAATAAATAATTAAATACATACAGTCTTTAAAAAAATCACAAAAAAATCAGTACACACTGGCTAGGGCCCTTTAAAGGGCCTTGGAAGGACCTTCTAAGGGAAAGGTCCTGAAGCTTAAATTTCATTAAGAGGGAACCCATGGAATGGGAGAAGCAAATGACACTACAAAGGCCTGATATCCAAGATCTATAAAGAACTCCCCAAAATCAACTCTCAAAAACAGATAATCACATCAAAAAATGGGCAGAAGACATGAACATACACTTCTCCAAAGAAGACATACAAATGGCTAACAGACACATGAAAAAATGTTCATCATCATTAGCCATCAGGGAGATTCAGGTCAAAATCACATTGAGATACCACCTTATACCTGTTAGAATGGCCAGAATTAGTAAGACAGTAAAAAAAAAAGTTTTGGAGAGGATGTGGAGAAAGGGGAACCCTCTTACACTGTTGGTGGGAATGCAAGTTGGTGCAGCCACTTTAGAAAACAGTGTGGAGATGCCTTAAGAAATTAAAAATAGAGCTTTCCTATGACCCTGCAATTGCACTACTGGGTATTTACCCCAAAGATACAGATGTAGTGAAAAGAAGGGCCATCTGTATCCCAATGTTCATAGCAGCAATGGCCACGGTCGCCAAACTGTGGAAAGAGTCAAAATGCCCTTCAACAGACAAATGGATAAAGAAGATATGGTCCATATATGCAATGGAATATTATGTCTCCATCAGAAAGGATGAATACCCAACTTTTGTATCAACATGGACAGGGCTGGAGGAGATTATGCTGGGTGAAATAAGTCAAGCAGAGAGAGTCAATTACCATACGGTTTCACTTTCTTGTGGAGCATAAGGAATAACACAGAGGACATTAGGAAAAGGAAAGGAAAAGTGAATTAGGGGAAATCGGAGGGGGAGATGAAGAATGAGAGACTATGGAACTGAGAAACAAACTGAAGGTTTTGGAGGGGAGAGGGGTGTGGGGTTAGGTGGACCTGGTGATGAGTATTAAGGAGGACATGTATTGCATAGAGCACTGGGTGTGGCGCTTAAACAATGAATCTTGGAATACTGAAAAAAATAAAATTAAATTAAAAAAATAAACAATGAATCTTGGAACACTGAAAAAATAAAATTAAATTAAAAAAAAACAGCATAAACATCACCATAGCAAGCAAACAATCTTTCATGTTCAATAACCAAATTTCTATTATTATAAATGGTGAAAGGTGCCAACACCTTGGAGCACCACCCTGCCCATCCTGTGGCTGCATGAGGACAGATACAACCAATAATTATTGCCCAATGCCAATGTTGATATGCAGTTGATACACCTGCCTATAACTCTGCCACTGTTCATGCTTCCTAGGCTATGTAAATACTGTTTCCAACACAGTGAATTCTTTTTTTCTTCTTTTCCCAGAAAACAGTCATTCATCCCATAAACATCTTGTGACATTTGGGAGATATGATGTAGAACAAGACTAAGAAGTTACCAAATTACATCCTAATTGGGAGATCTACAATAACCAAGTAAGTATATATATGCACAATGTAATTTCAGATCATTTTTAAGTTACACAGAGAAAATAAACCTGGCTGATGTGATATGATAGACCTGATCTGGGTAGCGTGGAGACGGTCCACATCACTCAGAGAAGGCAACCTACTTAAGGATACATTTGTACCAAAGCCCAAATGATGGGACTCCAACACAGAGAGTTCTTGGTTTCTAATTCAATTGTTATTTTTCTGGGATCTATTTAATTAATTTTCAAGAGTTATATACTCATCCATAGACATTTTTTTAAAACATTGCCTTTATGATTTATCTTGATATTGAACAGAGCTTTTCACATTTATCCAGAACATCATATATGTGATTGTAATTGGAGTAAGTCTAATTGGGAGGTTAAAACATTAGTTAAAACTTAACGAAGTAGCTTCTTGCATGCAGCCTTATCAAGAGATTGTATATCCTCCTCAAAGACAATATTTAAAAATGAAGAACTAGTCACTTACATCTGAAATGTGGTTTTAGTTAAAAACTTACCTTCGTGTGTACTAGCTCAGTTAAGGGTCACAAGAATCCAGTGAGGTAGGAATTATTTTTTAAGGATTTATTTAAGAGAGAGAGAGGGAGAGAGAGCGAGAGAATACATGGGTGAGGGGCAGAGGGATAGGGAGAGTCTCAACCAGACTCCCTGCTGAGCGTGGAGCCAGGCACAGGACTCCATCCCAGGGCGCCAAGACCATGATCTGAGCCAAGATCAAGAGTTGGCCGCTGAACAGACTGAGTCACCCAGGAACCCCAGGTACAAATTTCAAAAGGATTTTACAGGTGAAGAAATGAAGGCTCGGAGAAGTAATCAATTTGAGGCAACCTATGCTTTAATGCAGGATCCAAACTGCATTTCCCACTTCTATTGCATCTCAGAAAGCATGGCTGTCGATACCTGAGATCCAAAAAAGAAACCGAGTCAGAGGCTGGAGGCCACAGCAGGGGCAGTGTGGTAGGTGGGCCCTCAGCGGCTACCTCCACAAACTGCCTGGAGAAATTGTTCAGATCAGGTGTGAGCATGTGGTCTCTGTGACCCACTCCTCCAAGCCTATAAAACCAACTGGCTGAGGGGCTGAATTTTTACTTTTACCCCAGTGTTTAATTATGAGCTTATGCCAATTTGCTGCTTATGGAAGAAAAAGAAAACAATTAAACCTTCCTCATTTATATTTCAAAAACCAGAAATTATCATCATCAGTAAGGTTACATTACATGCAACTCTCACTCATTAGTTCCCTTGAACTCAGGGCAAACCTAAGCTACTCCTTTCAACATAAAGTGTAAATCAATTGCCTGCCTTTGATTTCCTTATCTTTTCACACTGCCAGCACCTCAGTGTGTCTCTCTCTCTACTTACTTAAAATCAGTTCAGCCTGGGGTAGTCCAAAGATTTCATTTTCTGTACAATGTATTACTTTATGATTAAAACAAATGCTTCAAAAGAGTAACCAGTACAATGACAACCCCTCTGCTGACAACAGATCTTACCAGACACTTAGACTGTAGGTCAAGCTCTGTCCATGATTCATCTCATTTCAACCTCACAACAACTCATGAGGCATCCACACAGTAAGACACATTTCTTATTGAGGCTTAGAGAAGTCCGGTGGTTGTCCCAAGGGCATGGAGGGAGCAAGTGGCAGTCCCTAGATACAAATTCAGGCATCTTGATTTATTAGTGAGTAAGTTCTATCCACCAGGGTGCAATGGACCATGCGGGGCTGACTCCTGTCAGCAGCATTTCCACCTGTTATAATAATCTATTGTGGAATATCATCTGCTACTCGTTCACGCATGTGCTGAGCAAAGCAAGGGATGACCTTCACTTCTGCCCTCACTGTGCTTGCAGTCTACTTGACTCGGAGACTAAAAATGACGGTAATGAAATATTAATGGCATTAGGATAAAAGTTGGAACAGGGCACTACCTGCCTCTTATGTGTTTCAAAGAGATATCAGGATAATAGACATGAAAAATGAAATTCTTTGAGCTTTGGAGAGTCAAGACATGTGAGATGAAGTATTTACATTCCAGTGATTAATAGAAGAGATGGCTTCCACTGAGTTAAATTGTAGACTCCTGGACAATGGGAAGAAAAGGAGCTGATGGAGAAGAAAGCTGAGCAGGAACACCTTCTGTTATAAATGAAATCCTCTGAAGATTTTATCATCAAAGTGATTAAGGAGGAAAAGGAAATTACTCCTCAATATTTATCAATAATACTCATATTTGGGGAAGGGGCTTCATGGGAAATGCTCCTTAATTCAGTCATTATTTTATTTATTTGGTACAATGTCACTAAGAGTTTAATGCCAGGTTAAATATTAGGGGGGAAAACAAGTCTTCCATTGATCAAGAAACTTGGATTTTAGCGAAAAGATTTAAGATATGCCACATATAACTAAAAGCTGGAAAGTGCCAAGCTTATCAAACTCTAGTTAATTATGAGAAATTCTATCTAAAAAATCTCATTTTATTCCTGGCATCTAACTCAGGGTTTGGTCTATATTCCCTAATGCACTAACCTGAATAGGGATAATACACATGTTAACATTAGGAAAGCTCTGAGGAAGGCTCTGAGAAAGAACCAATTAATGTGGAATTTTAATTGGATTTTGATGACATAGCTGAGTCCTAAATAAGGAAGTCAACCAAACATACTGAATGACCCCTGGATCAATCTGTGGTTAAAGCTCATTAGGAATCGAACTCAAGTAGATCAAAGCTGTTCTGGGAGGAAGACCACACACCTTGGAAGATGATCTTCTGAGGTCATTATCAGTTTGTTGCACATGGTGGTCTGGTATGTATGAAGTTAGAGCCTTTAGAATAGTTGGGAGGACTCAGGATGCTTTTGCTGTGAGAAAAGCAAAGGGAATTTGCTGAAAACCCAATACTATCCTTGGCCTGGCCAGGCTTTCCCATTGGCAGCAAGAGTCTTCATGGAGCTTTCATTGGAAGCTGGCAGCTCCACAGTTTACGGGGTCTCCTTCTCTGAGTAGAAGGTGGACTCACTGTGTTGTTCAAGAAGGGTCACCTACATATGTAAAGAACATCATAATACAGCATCCAACACACAGTAAATGCTATATAAGGACTAGTTGTTGTTAATTCTATCCAGGTAACATTTAAGGTGAAGAAAGTGGGTAAGAAGTGGACTGGATTCTAAAGGCAATGGAAATTGGCACTGGATTCCTAATCATCACAAAATTAGGTGGCTTAACAGCAGCAATTTATTCTCTCACATTTCTGGAGGTCAGAAGTCTGGCATCAAGGTGTAGGCAGGTTAGTTCCTTCCAGGAGCTCTCAGGGAGAGACCGCCCCATACCAGTCTCCTAGCTTCTGCTGGCTACCAGCAGTCCTTGGCGTCCCTTGGCTTGTGCATCTCTCCAATCTGAAGTCCAAATAGAGTCCTAGATCTGTCAATCCCAGTCTCCACCTTGTTCTGCACTTGGTGCTTGCCCCAGGGGTCTCTCCTCTCTGTCTCTGTGTCTCTTCTTGCTTTGAGACCAGAGTTCTCAGCCTATCTCAACTTTGTAAGCTCTGCCCTCTAATCAAGAGTGATTTGAACATTTTTAAAAGATTAGTTTGGATTGTTTTGATATTTTAAAAATAATTTTTTAAAAATGTCATTGCATTACAGTAGAATTCCACTTGACCAATTGATGGAGGCTTCCAACATGCTAAATGGTCATAGCTATCTGGCCCCTGGCCATTCACCACCCATGTCTGCTCCCTCAGTTATGTCCTGTCTCTATGAGTAGGTAGCAGTGTTTGTTCTCAAATCTGTTTATATGAGTTGTACTTGCCATTGCTATCACCAAATTAAATAAAGTGCAAACAACAAAATATAAGGGTGAAAAGAAAGCAAGTGTTTGTTTCTATGAAAAATAAATGGAACACTTTGTAAATACTTAGTTTCCTTCCAATATATTGCTCTCAAACTAGGTATGGGCAACACATTTGCAGTTAGAAACAAATGCAATTCCAGAATGGTTCTGTGCTCAGACTGCTCTGAAATATTCTTAAATTATTTGTCCTCTTTTATGGTCAATCCCTTTTGGCTGCAGTTTATGCAAAATAGAGCATGCAGAATTCCCATCAATGGACCTCTACTCAAATCCAACTGAAATAAGCTATTCTAGGCATGAATCGTTTTTTTAAAACACTTATTTTATTTTTCCCCTGCTCTATTCTCCTACCTCTTTTGAGATGTGCCTTCAACTATACCCAGGCAACAGAGCATGCCCTCCTTTTCAGCATTTTATAGCTGGGCTGTATTGGGTTTCCAATTCCATTTTCTTTAGTCAAAATTCCCTGAACAGGTTTATGAGATAAAAGGGGCTCATTTGGCTCTCTGGCTGCTCCTCAGCTTCTCCAGGCTGGATCAAAGGTATTAAGGGCAGTGATGGTGATTGATTCCTTCCATCTGAAGTGCCTTTGGAAATGTTAATTGTATGCAGATGAGTGCAGGGTGATGGCCTCTCTTTGAAGAGGGAGATTATTTAAAATCTGTGCTGCCTAGGGATGGCAAATGTGAATAATAACACAAACTGCAAGAAGAAAAGCTATAGTGACTAGAGTCAGAGTGTGTTCTGCTATGAAGTTCAGCATATGACTCAGGTGGTCCAATAGTTCCAGGACCAACTGTGACATCCAACTTTCACCCAGATGCTTCATTTTCTCACAGCAACCTTGATGGATTATTATTTTTGATGGATGAAAGATCCAAAATTCAGAGAGTTAAACTGATCCACCCAAGGTCACCCAAATATGGAGCTGGAACTAGTGATCGAATCCAAGTTTGCTCTACAGAGTTCACACTCTTTCCACCAAGACAGAAAATGCAAATAATGTGTTGGAAAGATCACAAAGAACAAGGGAGCCAGATGGAATGCAAGAGTTGGTGTTCCACCCACAGGGGGTAAACACAGACCTGTGAGTGAAGTCAGCTCTTCCAGGAGGGTCAAAGCCATTAACACTAGGTCTCTATTCACGGCTCAGCATCTTCCTAGCACTTTGAGGGAATCACCGTGCTAATCAAGACACCAGGCAAAGTGTAAAGAGAAACGGATGCTAACTAAAAATCTCTGAATGCCAGTCATAGCTCATGACTGGGAAGAGCAGAGAGCTTCCTAGAGGGGACATCTGAGCGTCCACTTCCTAGACGGGGTGTTGGTGGGATTTTCATAGACAGAGACCTAACATTTGTAAAGTTCTTTGCAGTTGAAATAACACTTTTCAAGCATTATGTTTTTGTCTCTTAGAACAACCTCATGGGTTAGGGCAGAAATTATCGTTTCTAATCGAGAGACGAAAAAGTTCATACACAAAGTAGTTCAACAACCTGCTCAGTCACATCATGGAAATGGGAGGAGCATCAAGGGCAGCCCTGTCCAGTGGAAACATCATGTGAGCCACATTTCAAAATCCCTAGTGCAAAGTGGAAAGGAAAAGATGAAACTCACGTCAATAGTGTATTCTATTTATCAAACATAACCCAACTATTATTTTGATGTGTAATTGATATGTAACCAATAGTTAAAAAGTTATTAAGGAGACAGTTTGTATTCCTTTTGTTTCTGGTATTGTCTTCAAACTCTGGTGTGTATTTTATGCTCATAGCATGTCTCAGTTTAGATGAAGTGTATTTTAGGTGCCCAATAGCCACATGTGGCTGGTGGTTACCATGTTGTGCAGGGCAGTTTTTCTGGCTCCTTGTCTTTCTAGCTCTACTAAACTGCCTCGCATATACAGAGAGTAAGGGAGGGCAGCAGGGCATCTGATGGAAAGGGAGCAACAGGAACATGTAATTCAGGGTCCTAGCAAGACCCAACTGGTACCTCAAAAAGGTTAAGAAAAGAGGCGTTAATGAAGAGTTAAGGAATCCAACAGTGGATTGAAAAACATCTGAAGACTAGAAAGAGTTAATCTACAAATACTCATGGAACCCAACAAATCCTGGAACTAGCGATGGAGGAGAGGGAACCTGAGAGAAGCTGTGGCCCTTGGTAGAGAAATGCAGCCATTGTCATTCCATAGTTTGGCCAGTATGATGGGGATATAAAACCATTGACCTCGTTGCCCTCCCATCTTCTAGTCTTCATTCTGATCTTCCCATTGGTCAAACCCAATCAGAAGCTAGAAGTTAATGAGCTTGTTGATACATTCATAAATGTTAGCCTGGAGGCACTGAGAAAGCAGAGAAGGGTAGAGGCCAGATGTGGAGGGTGAGCAGGGGATATCCAGCAAAAAGTCAAAGGCACAGAAATGTGGGGCATGTGTGCTGGTCTGGGTGGAGTATAAGAATGGAGTTAGTAAGTAAAACAATTGAAAAGTCAGGTTGGGCCAGGTAGTGGATGGGCTATAATGTTGGATAAATGAGATTAGATTGTATTCTGTGGGTAGTAGCAATCCATGGTTGGCTTTAGTGCACAGTCTTTTGTAATCAAAATGGGGGTAAAAGGGGTGCCTAGGTGGCTTAACCAGTAAAACATCTGCCCTCAGCCTGGGTCTTGATCCCTAGGTAATGAGATGGAGCCCTGTGTGGGGCTCCCTACTCAGCAGGAAATCTGCTTTTCCCTCTTCCCCTCCCTCTTGCTTGTGTGCTCTTTCTTTCTCTCTCTGTCTCAAATGAATAAAATCTTTTTTTAAAAATGGGGCACTAAGATGATGATCCTGACAAATGTTACCCTGGAGTAGAGTTCTGAGATGTGAATTAGTCACATGTCTCACCACTTAGAAGAACTAGCTGAGAAATAGACCCTGGAGGTACACAGAAATCATTATAGATACTGGCCTTACTGGCAAAGGGGTGGGGACTCTGGCTGCAAAGTGAGTGAACATGGGGTTCGATGCCTTCTTTCTGTACTGGCTACAGTTCTCCAGCCAGAGAGAAAGCAGCTGGGCCACTGTGGGGTTCACTGCCTCCATGGGCTAACTGTAGGGAGGAGAACAGCCTGCAGGGGTGGGCTTCCTGCTGGAGGCAAGGACCCACACTGTCACCCCACAAAGGGACCTGGAAAATAAATACATTACACAGGAATCCTGCTCTCTGCAAGATGGGCAGGGACAAGAATAGATGGAGAGAAAACTGTGGGTCATGCTTCATTCATTTCCATGAAGTGTCTTATGGTTGCAGTATCTTTGATTTTATAGATCATAAAGACACTTCTCTCTTAAGGGGAACCTCAGGGTGGAGTGACTACAGGTGGCTAGACAAGGTCACAGCAGTTGGAAAGTGGTTAGCACCCATTAGAAAGCTAACCAGTGTTGGAGGACTTAAACAGGATTAGAAAAAGAAATACAGGGACAGTTAGTACATATATGGCAGAGACAGCATCAACATGAATTGGTGCCACAGTTGATGTGGAAGGATCAGGTCAAACAACTGTTTCATGTTAGAAAAAAGTACATTTTGGTGGGGGGGGGGAATGAGATGATCCTGAACAGGCTGAGCCAGTGGCACCATGGGGACATGCAGATGCTGCTGCCCGGCAGGATACTGATGGTGAGCACGTGGAGCTTGGAAAAGATGATGTTAGGATATTGACATGGAACAATCCAGAAGTGATGGTTGAAGTCATGATAAATCACAAGAGAGACAAGAGACAAAAGTGGTGATTCAATGCTTATCTAAATTAAATTAAAATTTAAGAATCAATTGCTCAGTCACATGAATCACACTGTGCATGCTACACAGTGGTCTTATGTGGCTGGTGGTTTCTGGATGACACAGCTCTAAAATTTTCCTGTCATCACAGGATCTGGACAACAGAGTTACAGAGCATTATATATTGGGGGAAAATGGGTGACCGGAATAACATTTCACTTTTTATCCCCAAAATACCTGTGGGAAATGAAAGTGAAACCATGAAAAGAAATGAAATGATGCTATGACCGAAAGAGCATAGAGATAGAGAAACTTGCAGGAGTCAGACGATTAAGAAGGTGCCTCAAAGCGAGATTTACTTTTTAAAATTTGAGGCACAACTCTGTTGAGGCTGAAGTCATTTATATGAAGGAATAATGGAGGGAGAAGCTGGATGAGATCCGGAAGATGGACTTGTTAACTTTAAAAGAGAGGTTGAACTCCTGGTTTTGGAGGATGAAAACTCTGGAAACCATAACACAAGAGGAGAGGATATCCCAAGTCTATTTATTCACAAGCATTTTTTCATGAAAGACTACTGGGAAACCACAATGACAACACTTATGATTATGTTCATTGTCTCTGCTTTTCTTCCCAGCTTGAGCGTCTCCCCTTCAGGATCCAGAGTTATTGTGAAGCACACAAATGAAGCATATCTTCAATCTCCAATGAGTTTACAGTGTAGAAGGAAAAACAAATCAAGAGCATAGCAGAATGTAGAAAGAGATTAATGCCAGAAAGAAATAAATGTGCATGCTCACACACAGGCCCACCCCCAATGAAGTCACAGCTGGGGAGAACAGAGAGGGTCTTTGTGGAGGAAGTAACATTTGAACTGAACATTGAAGAATAGATGAAGTTTAGGAATGAAAGGAATGTTGGACCAGGTATGGATGAATGTAAAAATGTAGTAAGAATGTTTAGGAGACCAAGAATATTACAGTATATGCTGGAGAACAGTTACAATGAAATACATTAATAACAGATAAGGATGAGCATAGCTGATGGTACACTGGTAGTCTTGAATGCAAGAGATGGAAAAATGGCTTGATGACAGGAGAATTAAGAGCTTTTTTGGAAAATAATAAGAAGACAGCAAAATTGGAGTGGAAAATCCAAATATGTTGAGATTCTGCCATTTTCAGGTCAACCTTAGATGAATGAATGAATGAATGAATGAATGAACGAACGAGCAAATGACAAGGGGCTGCCTTACTTAGTTACCTGTAACTTTAAAAACAACTCCCTAGATTCTGTAGGGTACAAATATGAATCAAACTAACTCAGAACTCAGTGGAAACTAAACTTACTCAGCCAAACTATTGTTCTAAAAATTAGTTTACACCAATGTTGTCTAATGAAGGTGTCTAAGTTAAACAGAATTGCTTTAAAACAGCTAAAACATCTGCTGCATTTAACAGTACTCTTCCTGCTGCTGCAACATATGGCATCATCAGAAACTTTATTCCAGTGCTCCCGGAGCTTCTGAGACACCTCGAAATGCCATGATTACCATAAGCAGGTTTCGGTAATTCTCAAACTAATAGAAAAGCAATTAATTTATTTTAATATTTAAATAAGCATGGCCATTAGATCATTTGAGAGGAGAAGTGGGATTATAGTAACTATAATAATTAGAATTCAGCTCCCCAAAGATAGATGTTCTAAGATTCAGCTTCTAGATGGAAAATTCCCCTAACAGGTCTGTGTAAGACATGTGTTCAGGTTGTCCTGGTATATCCTGAATTGGATGAGTCGTCCTCCCACAATTCTTCATGGGGGTCACAAGGAGCACAAGTTCCTTTCCTTTTATATAGGAGAATTATTGCAACATAACCCTCATGAAGGTAGATGTAAGGCCAGGAGCTGAAGTTTGAATTCGATATAAATGAGTTAAATAGACATGAATCAAAAGATCTTATATTCCAGCCATTGTGCTGGATAAATGCCAAAAGAATCAGATGAATTGGAAAAAGCAAATGCCTTTAGGGCAGTCCGTACTGGCCATGGAGGACAGAGAGAAACTCAGGCTAGAAACGTCATAAGCTGTGACAGGTTCTAACAGAGTTAACTTTAAGGCATTCTGGAAGCAGAAACAATGCATTTCCATACAACTTGGAAAGATGAAAAGCAGGCCTCATGGAGGAAGAGATGCTGGTGCAGAATTTTCAGGGTGAAGACATTAGGAAGGAGGTGGACTTTCCAGGCCATAGTTCAGGGAGCTGATGGTCATATGGTATTGCAAGAGTGGAGAGGGAGTGAAGAAAAATCGGGGGGTGAGGGGCAATGGGGGAAGAAGGTGGAGGGCCTGTTGGGTCACGTGTGGAGGTTTAGATTTTATCTGGGAGGGAATGTGGCCACTGAAGGGTTTTATTGCAGGCAAGAGTGACATTAATGTCATTATCATCACAGCATCTTCTCATATAGCTTGAGTACATCATCTGCCTTGTGCTAAGAAGTCTTCATCCTTATCGCTCACTACAACCCTTGGAGGAAGGCAGAATCATCATGCTCACCTTACACCCACAAAATCAAGGTCTCCTGAGGGAGTAGTTTACCTATATTACCATAGCCAGGAAGCACAGAAAACAGGATTGGAATCCAGATCTTCCAGACACTGAAGGTTTGGCTCTTAACAACTATCCTATACTGGCTCTGAACCAGACCAGGATTTTGGAAAGAACAGATTGCAGGGAGAGAAGCTGGAGACCAAGAGACCAGCTACATTTTTAGTATGCGCTATGCTGGTAACAACTGGGAATAAAATTATATAGGGGCAGGGGGTGGGAGGTTCGGGGAGCCAGGTGGTGGGTTTTATGGGGGGCACATATTACATGGAGCACTGGGTGTGGTGCATAAACAATGAATTCTGTTATGCTGAAAAGAAATTAAATCAAAAAAAGAATATAATAAAAAAAAGAAAATAAATAAATAAAAATATATTAAAAATACAAAAAATTATATATATACAATACAGGCATATACCATATATAATATAATATAATATAATATAATATAATATAATATAAGCAGATACCCATATATATATATAATATAGGCAATACCCTTGCCTCCCCAAAAGAAAGAACCAATATGTGCTCAATCTCTTGATGTCAATCTAGATGAAACATGTCAACATTCAGACCAATTCAGTAGTTTCTGTCTGGCATTGTGGCAGGGGATATGGTAGGGAAAGATGTTGAGAGCTACCTTCAAGAAGCTAAAACGTAGTCTTTCATGATATTTGTTATGCTCCACAAATAAGTGAAACCATATGATAATTGACTCTCTCTGCTTGACTTATTTCACTCAGCATAATCTCTTCCAGTCCAGTCCATGTTGCTACAAAAGTTGGGTATTCATCCTTTCTGATGGAGGCATAATACTCCATAGTGTATATGGACCACATCTTCCTTATCCATGCGTCCGTTGAAAGGCATCTTGGTTCTTTCCATAGTTTGGTGACCATGACCACTGCTGCTATAAACATTGGGGGTACAGATGGCCCTTCTTTTCAGGACATCTGTATCTTTGGGGTAAATACCCAGGAGTGCAATTGCAGGGTCATAGGGAAGTTCTATTTTTAATTTCTTGAGGAATCTCCACACTGTTCTCCAAAGAGGCTGCAGGGACTCTGAAAAACAATCTGAGGGGTTTGAAGTGGCAGGGTGGGGGTGGGAGGTTGGGGTACCAGGTGGTGGGTATTATAGAGGGCACGGATTACATGGAGCACTGGGTGTGGTGAAAAAATAATGAATACTGTTTTTCTGAAAATAAATAAATCAATTTAATAAAATAAATAAATAAATAAAATATAAATAAATAAAAAAAAAGAAGCTAAAACGTAGTTTGAAGAAACCTGCCTGCTTGCTCTTGACTGCGGACCCACACATGCAACCTCAGGTTATCCCAGGAAAACGCCTCTACGCCTCTTTCCTGGACCTCAAACATCTCATCATACTTTGGGACCTGCCAAGCAAGGGGGCTCAGGTGCCACTTAGCCTTTAGCTACTGCTTGGCAATTTTCTTTGGAAAAATTGTTGGTAAACACTACTAAATATTGACAATCTCAGTAATTTTTTAAAAGATTTTTTATTTGTTAATTTGACAGACAGAGATCACAAGTAGGCAGAGAGGAAGGCGGGGGGAGGGGGGAACAGGCTCCCTGCAGAGCAGAGAGCCTGATGTGGGGCTCGATCCCAGGAACCTGTGACCATGACCCGAGCCGAAGGCAGAGGCTTTAACCCAGGCACCCCTGCATTCTCAGTAATTTTATAATCATTTATTCCATGCTGCTTTTCAGGCATTGCTGGTAGTCTATATAGAGGAATGAGCCATCGGTCACTCTTAAGAGGTCAGTTACCCTTACAGGGTAACAGGAATGCAGTGATTGAGGTCCAGTGCCCTATGGCAGAAAGGAGATGGGCAACAGATTTTCTTCATTTTGGTATCCCCAGCAGTGAGCTATGTCAGTGCATATTAACACTCAATAAATATATACTGAATGGAAAAATGAGTGCAGTGGTATGCCACTGAAGAAAGAACATAACTTTGCTAGGGGACATCGATAACTCCTATTTTCCCATGTTGCTATCCTTCATTACATCATATATATCATATCATTAGTGTTTTTGCTAATTCTTTCTTCCAATAGTTAAAATTCTACTCATCCTCCAGGCCCACTCCAGAGTGCAGACTGAGACTGACTTATCTCTGTAATCCCACCATGAATGGATGAATGGAGTGATAAGCAAATAGAGGAATGATGGGAGAAGTCATCATGGGAGTGCTCATAACTGTCCCAACAAACTGTGTTCTCCCCTCATTCGGGATGTTTGTGTAGTAGACACGTAAGTGGCAATCTCCACTGCTTCCCCGCTGAGCTAAATCCTACTCACACATCAACTGAGGCATCGTTTCTTTTAGGCAGGCTCCCATCAGACTGCGTCTAAGGTTTGCCCCATGCATTATTGCCAGAGGCATCTGTGTAACCATCCCTTTCCATACCTGGTAAACTCTGGAAGACCAGGAACCAACTGCTAGTCACTGTTAAGTTCCCAGTGTCCAGCAAAGTTCATGGCACATAAGAGGTCCTCAAATAAATTAATTTATGATTAAATAAAATTAGTCATGTAAGTATTTCCTTTGTATCCTAACATGAGATAAAGCCAGCTCTTGAAAAAGCCCACAAAACTTGAATGTTTCTGTGAAACAAGACCTCTTGATTCTGTATTTTATAAATACAGAAAAAAAATGCAGTGTAGTCTCCTCTGGGAAAATTTCTCAAGGAAAAAGGATCTGCTGTCCCTTAGGCCCTTACAGTGTCTCCTTTGTAAGGTACAGAATTTCTGGAAGTTATGGTATTATAATTAGCTCTTATAAGAGGTAAATGGAGGTGGATTTGTTAATGACATATGATATTTTAACAGATATGGAGCCTAATGTTGAGCTCTGGCTGCTGGAAACCAAAGGCAAATCACCATCCTGATTTCCCTCCAAATGAGTAACTTTCACTTGGGGTTTCAAGTAAGACAAGCCAATCTCTAATGTGTTCTCATAGGAGTCCTCCTAGGATTGAGCTCTGCTGGATGACTCATAGAAATCATTCTGCACAGTCATGCTGATAGAAACTCTTCATTGAGCTACAAGAGCACTACACACTGTATTTCTCATTAAGGTGACTCTTCAGGAAGGGTATTATTATTCCCATGCTACGGATGGAGAAACTAAAGCCCAGAGCTTGCTTAAGCTCACTAAGACAGTAACTAATTTACCAAAGATGTTAAATCCTGAGCAGTTCATTGGAAAGCCTTCTCTTCCTATCTACCACTGAGGAAGTTCTCAGAGACAACAGAGACCTGAAGCAGAGATCACATGTCAATGGAGAGGAAATTTAGCTTTGAATGATACCGAGCCAACTATCTTATCTACTGCCTCTGGGGGCAGGGCCTGGTCAATATACCAGAAATACATTATTATAATGGTGAGCACATGGTTATAACAACCTATAGCTTATTTTGCTGAATATTTAGAAAAAAAGAATATTCCACCAAAAGACAGTCTTTTCTTTTAATGAGGTTGACTTATAAACTTTTTAAAAGATTTTATTATTGAGAGAGGGAGAGAGAGAGGAGGGGAGGGGAAGAGGGAGAGGGAGAGAGAAACCCAAGTGGACTCTGTGCTGAGCATCGAACCCAATGCTGGGCTTGATCTCACTACCCTGAGCTCATGACCTGAGCTGACTCTGAAGAGTTGGTCACTCAACCAACTGGGCCACTGAGGCACCCCCAACTTTTAATTTTGTATTGATTTATGCACATTATCTCACTTGAGGGAAACACAAAACTGTAAATAAAGATCTTGCCCCATGTATGGATGAAGAACCAGCACAGAGAGCTCACTGGCTTCGGTGACTCAACCAGGAGGTAAGATGGGTATGGATGAACGCTAGCCACTGTTCCCTACATTCCAGCTGCCACTTGTTCTCCCCTCTGTATGGTATTCTTTCTTTACTCTTTCCATCAACTTCAGAAAAATTAAGCTTACAAAGGCCAGAGGAAGGTCCCTCTATCATGTGGAATGACTACATCACAGTGACTCCAAGACATTCAACTTGAAGGACGGGATGAAGAAAAGTCTTATGGGTATGATACAGCAATCATTTTCAGGACCTCCAGTGTTTCATAAACACTAAATAAAAGCCTAAGCTTCCCAGACATCTCAACCACAACTGTCATTCTCTTTGCATTAGGGCATCAAGAACAGTCAAATAAATTATTAATGCAGCAGTATTCTCTGAATTGGCACATGTCCCATGGAAAGAATGATGTGCCGTCTGGCAACTGCTCTGTTTTGCAGACGAACACAACATTTCGTCCTGGGAGATACTCATGTTGATTGCACAAGGTGATTTCAAGTTATTTTCCTAAATGGTTTTACAGGGATATTCAGGACAACTATAATAAATCTATTATAGTGTAGCATAATTGTTGTGGACATTAATTTTGAAATTTCCTAGCTCTGATTCCTGTGAAGTCCATGTAGGATCTGGAAATTCAATAGTTTCCTCTGTGTCCCTGGCAATGACATATGGCAGTGGGACTTGAGTTTCAGCCAGTTGCACCTACCTCTCTGTCTCATTCATGATCACACAGATCTTGCTTCACTTAGTTCAAATTTTTATTTTATTATTTTATTATTATTACAATTATAATAATTTTATAATATAATATTTATTATATACAATATTATAATATTATTTTATTATTATGATTATTTGATCAAATTAAGATGAAGACAATGTGGTACTTTTTGGTAAATTCTCAAACTATTATTGCATAAAGATTAATATAACAAGTGATTATCCAAGAGTCTCTGGGTGGCTCAGTTGTTAAGCATCTGCCTTCAGCTCAGGTCATGATCCCAGGGTCTTAGGATCGAGTCCCGCATTGGACTTGCTGCTCACCAGGAAGCCTGCTTCTCCCTTTCCCCCCCCCCCCCCTTGGTTGTGCTCCCTCTCTTGCCATCTCTTTCTCTGTCAAATAAATAAATAAAATCTTTAAAAATAAGTGGGTATCCATAAATGTAACATTTTTAAGAGAGCCTTGGATGATAGAACTAATATATCTGTTGAACATAGAATTCCCAAGAGCATATACATTTAGGAGATTATATGTTGATGCCATAACCAATTTTCTATATATTCCTACTATTCCTTTTTGAAAAGTGCCTTCAGATACAAAGATAATCATGAATTTTGAATATCATATGGATAATTTTCATGGGGCAAATCTTTATTTTTTTTTTTGAAAGCTGATTTCATTTTAGGGAAATATATAATTTGGGGCCAAGTCTATTTTTAAGATTCTTACAACATCTTAAGTTATAACATCTTATATCCAAAAAACTTCATTTCAGTTTCTTCAAACTGAAAACCCATGACCTTTGATCCGACCCAAATTGGTTTCCCTACTGCGTCCCATGTCCTAGGATTGGTATCATGTTCCATAATTTTTCTGTGTTCTATAATCTCTTCTGAAAATCCGGATGATGTATTAGGAACTACACATGTACAAGATTCTTCCATAAGCTTACTATAATTTGGCATGTCGTGAAAATAGTTATTTCAAGTAACTGTTCACAGTTTCAAAAACGGAGGGTCAAAAATGAGACTGTTAATGGCTTTGAGGAACCATGGCCTTGTTCAGAAACACAGATGTCAGTCGAAGTGTCAGAAAAGCACTTGATGACAAATTCTTTTATTTCTTGTAAACAACATTTAATTGGATATGGCAAATAAGACCAACCTGCTTTGAGCTATAAGTTTAACATAGCTATTTTAGACTCTGGAATCCATGACACAAACATGAAGAAAACACTTGAAGTCAGGATGTGTTTGGGGAGGAGAAAAGCTCCATGTAACTCAGACAGTAGGCCTTTCCAATTGGTACCTGTCTTTGGTTTTCCGTCTCCAGGCGTAGCCTGGCCTCCACACACCTCCGCGTCTCCAGGAAGGCTTGGCGCTGGGCCCGGTCTGACAGGTAACTGATGAAGATTCCAGCTGTGTTCATACACATGAATAACACTGCCTGGGCCACAACCTAAAACACATTTGCAAACATAGGCTTGTCAGGTGATTAAAGCAACTGCTGTTTGGAGATGAATAGAAACATAAAGAAAAGATTTCCAAAGTAAATCTTAAGGTAGTAATCCAAACATTTGGTATTAGGTTAAAGGAACCATTTGGGTCTTGGGTGAAATGTCATCCCCTCAGAGAGACCTCTCTTGACCTTCACATCCAATTTAAAGCTTCTCCTACTGCAAGTGTGGATTTGAACTTGAATTAGAAACTTGAGGTTAGATAGGAGCACTTCTCTCTTTCTCACTCTGCCTCACTTCTCCCCCTTCACTAGCTGAAGTTTTTAGCCTTCTAGATGGTTGGAGAAGCAGGTCAGAAGAAGGGAAAGGGACTCATAAGAAATAGCTAATAGTACTACTATTATATCTAGTAGCCCTTAAAGCTTTTTTTCCAATGATATAAAGGTAAACATGATAGCAATGAACACAAAGAAAATCTTAGAGAAATAGAAACCATGCACACATTATGGAAGTTCTAGAAGTGGAAAACACAGCACTGAAAATTAAAACAGTCACTGGAGGATAGTAATAGCATAATGTAGATGACAGAAGAAAAAAATCCAATAAACTTAAATCAATAAACCACGAATAACCTAGGAAAGCAGACAGAGAAAATGTTACAGAGGACATGTTCTCCAGTTATGATAATGATTTTCAGGGTAAATAAAAAAGAAAGACATTTCTAAAATACACTGAAATGAGGAGCATCTGGATGGTTCAGTCAGTTGAGCATCTGACTCTTGATTTCAGCTCAGGTCATGATCTCCGGGTTGTGAGACCGAGTACCACATCAGGCTCACACTCAGTGTGGAGTCTGCTTGAGATTCTCTCTTTCTCTCTCCCTTTGCCCCTCATCCTGCTCATACTTTCTAAATAAATAATAGGCTTAAAAATAATAAAATACACCGAAAATAAAAGTTTGCAAGTCAAAACAAAATAAAGCTGGTTTTGGTGTGTAAATTCTATATGAAAGGGAACTGAAGGAAAAAAAATTACTGGTGAAAAATAAGGTCACTATATAATGATAAGAGCTTTAATTTACCATAAAGATCTAAAAATTATGAACTTGAGCACATTTAGCAACATAGCTCAGAATACACAGTGCAAAGTGTGACATAAGTCTGTGGCATTATTTACGCATCTGTTATCACAGTGATCTATTTTTAACACAATGTTCAGCAGTTAATAGATCAAATAGATTTTAAAAATCAGCAAAGGCACGGAAGTGACGAGGTGGCCGAGTGGTTAAGGCGATGGACTGCTAAAAATCAGCAAAGGCAGAGATAATTTCAATAGCTTATACAACTAACAAACTTGAAATGGAACATAGTAGCCAGCAACTAGATGGTACAAATTCTTTTAAGGCACATATTGAATATTTATAAAAAGGATTTTGTGATAAAACCTGAAGGTAGCCTCAGCAAATTTCAAAGAACTAGTGTCATATAACTATAGTCAATTACTACAGTAGAAACAATTTACAAAGAAATTTAAGAAGATAAATAAGACAACATCATATGTTTGGAAATTTAAAATATTTCTAAATAACCCATGGATCTAAGAATATATTAAAATGGAAAATAATCATCTGCAAATAATGAAAGTATATTTCTTCCTTTCCAAACTTTATCACTTTTATTTTGTTTTTGTGTTTGTCCTATTGAGATGAATATTTATATGAATAACTATTATATGTTATATGAATAACAACTACATGAATAGTTAATGAATAATATGAAAATACTACTTAATAAACTTTGGTAGTCCTCACAGAGGAATGTATAGTAATAAATGCTTTTTTTTTTTTTTAAAAAAGGCTGAAAATCAAAGCGCTAGCCATTCAACTTAAGGATTTAGCAAAAAACAAAAGGCAGAATAGATCCAAAGTATGAAAAAGGAAAAAAAAATAATAAACAGGAGCAAAGTAAATAAAAAACAAATACACAAGAAAGACAAATATATCAATAAAGTCAGAAGTTCATTTTCTGAAAAGACTAAAAAAGGATAACAATTCTTATAAGCTTAATTTAAAAGAAAGAGAGAGAGAGAGAGAGAGAGAGAGAAGGTCCATTTAGGCAAGATTAAGAATAGGAAATGGGACAAAGATTGCAGAAATTAATAGGTAATAAGCATATGTTATGAAGTTTAATGCTACAAAAAATCTGAGATGGAATTGATGTACTTCTCAAAATACATCTTTACCAGAACTGACTCAAAGAAAAGGAGAAAAAGTCAATAAATAGAACCATAATTAAAAATCTTTTCACAAGGAAAAGCAATGAGTCCAGATGCATTCATTGGAGCACTTTATAAATAATTGTGGAAGAAAGAATTTAAATATTTAATGTCTCTTCCAGAGAAGAGAAAATTGCAAACTCAGTTTATAAGGCTGACATAGCCTTGATACCAAAACCAATATGGTTGGTGGGTAAAGGTGAGTAACTGGTAAATCTCATTCATGAGCAGGGAGAGAAATGCCTACACATGATATTAGCAAATCAAATCCATCAACGTATAGATAAAATAATTCAAGTTGACAACAGGGAATTTCCCCTAGAAATCCAATAATGGTTTAACAATACCTGAGTTGGTATTGTTGAGTTACTAATGTAATTCACATTTATAGCTTTAAAAAACACTATTAAAACAATTAAAAAAAAAAACCTATAGTCACTCCACTGACATGAAACAGCATTGATGAAATTCAGTATGTTTTCATTAAAGAAACCTCCTGAGATTAAAAATAAACTTTTAAAATAATTATGTAGAATATGTACAGAAACAAAACAAAAAATACATAAAGCAAACATCCTGCTCAATGGAAAAATGTCAAGAGCATTTGCTTAAAGACCAGAATAGCAGTTACCATCAAATGTATTCAACACCATTTTTGAATGCTAGCCATCTCAATAGGACAAACACAAAAACAAAATAAAAGTGATAAAGTTTGGAAAGGAAGAAATATACTTTCATTATTTGCAGATGATTATCCATGTGGAATATCCAGAAAATCTCCACAGAAAAATGACTAAAATTAATAATAATTTAGCAAAGATGCTGGATATAAAATCAAAATAAAATGTCAATTGCATTTCTGTGCACCGATAACAAACAGAAGAAAATGAATTTAGTGAAGAAAATAATGGAATTTAATTTAAAATAATCAAATAAGACCTACATAGATGGAAGGTTATATATCATGTTATGGATGGGGAAGAATTGTTATAGTAAAATTCTCAAATCTCAGTAGGTATTTTTACCCCCAGTAGAATTTAGATGATTTTAAAATTTATATGGAAGGTCAAAGGGTCAAAAATACGAAGATATTTTTAAAGAACAAAATAGAAGGAGTTGTGGTACCAGATATAGAGACTTATTATACGTTTTTAGCAATCAAAGCATCATGGTATTGATATAGGTATCCAAAAATTGCCCAGTGGATTTCAATAGAGAACCCAGAAACACAAAGGCACAAAGTTGGGCACCAGAGGTCTAAGGAGAAAAGAGGTATTTTTCAACAAAGTGTGTCAGGACAGTTTATTACCCATTTAGAAAATAAAGTGAATTAGCAAGAAAGGAAGAAACATGTGTTGGAGAGGATGTGGAGAAAGGGGAACCATCTTACACTGTTGGTGGGAATGCAAGTTGGTGGAGCCTCTTTGGAGAACAGTGTGGAGATTCCTCAAGAAATTAAAAATAGAGCTTCCCTATGACCCTACAATTGCACTACTGGGTATTTACCCCAAAGATACAGATGTAGTGAAAAGAAGGGCCATCTGTACCCCAATGTTTACAGCAGCAATGGCCACGGTCACCAAACTGTGGAAAGAACCAAGATGCCCTTCAATGGACGAATGGTTAAGGAAGATGTGGTCCATATACACTATGGAGTATTATGCCTCCATCAGAAAGGATGAATACCCAACTTTTGTAGCAACATGGACTGGACTGAAAGAGATTATGCTGAGTGAAATAAGTCAAGCAGAGAGAGTCAATTATCATATGGTTTCACTTATTTGTGGAGCATAACAAATAGCACGGAGGACAAGGGGAGATGGAGAGGAGAAGGGAGTTGAGGGAAATTGGAAGGGGAGGTGAACCATGAGAGACTATGGACTCCGAGAAACAACCTGAGGGTTTTGAAGGGGTGGGGGGTGGGAGGTTGGGGAACCAGGTGGTGGGTATTAGAGAGGGCACGGATTGCATGGAGTGCTGGGTGTGGTGCAAAAACAATAAATATTGTTACACTGAAAATAAATTTAAAAAAAGTTAATAGAATAAAATGGAATACACCACCCATAAATAGACAAAAGAGGGGATGAGTTTTTATTATGATACATATAGCTCAACAATTCAGTGGGAAAAATAGTTGTCAGTAAAGGGATTGGTTGACTATTGGTCAACTACTAGAGAAAAAAGATGGCTGGTCGCCTCATGCTATGTATGCATACAGATGCCATTGGGTTAGAGTTACACGTGGAAAATGAGCCACTAAGCACAAAAGCATGACCCAAATCTCAAATTAAAGATAACTAAATTTTTAAATTAAAACACCTGATTATCAATGAAGTAGAAAGCAAATTGGCAACATTTTGCAAAGTTTTACTCATTTCTTTTGACCCTCTGACCCAACTTTTGGTTGTCTATTTTAAGGAAATAATCTGTTCTAGGACCAGAAACTTCTGTTAAGGGATTTTCACTGCAGCTTTCTTATGGGGAGAGAAAGAAAACTGCGTATTTTTATCAGTAAGAAAATGGCTGAATGCATTGGAGGTATGCATCCACAAAAGAACATAAAATCACAAGAAAATATTAAATGGCATGAGCCAATCTGTATGATACTTTAAGTAAAGTGTAATTTTACTTTAATCCAAAACTTTTGAGATTAAATTTAAATTCAGTTTAATCTTAGAAGTTTTTAATTTAAAGCTGTATTAAAACACAAACCTATAAATCAATGTAATCCTCATGTTTAAAATTAAAGGAAATATATATGTGTACACATGTATAAAAGGAAATGCATGTATACACATGTTTGCATGTGTATACTCATGTTTATGTGTAATTGTGTGTGTATATCTGTGTGCACTGAATGAGGACAAACTCATTTGTGAAAATCTAACAAGATGGCACCAGGGAAATAAAAGCGGAGGAGATACAATGGTGCAGAGGTGCTGGAGAACAGAGCCCAGAAACACACACTCCTACACAGACTTGATTCTTAGTTAGTAACTGACTCCCCAAATATCTTTACTGCTGCATTTTGGCATCAGCTAAGTACTTTCCCCCCAAACCCTACATTGTTCAGTTATTGTTCCTTTTTTAAACTAAATTTTATGAAGGAAATACTATTCCATTGTGGCAGCTGCAGATCTGTGGTTCCATGGGGGAGTGGCATGTATAGTGATGAGTCTTTCGGATTGGTCATATTCTGTAATCATCCAAACTACTCAATTCTGCCTAGGTCCCTGTGAGACCTCTCTGTAACCGAGCTCTGCCCTGGAACTGACATGCTCAGTGTGAGATGCTTAAGAAGCACTTGTTGACCAATGCTCTATTTTTCTACATTTATAGATCTGTAAACTTCAATAGATAAGACTTCCTAACCCCTCAGTCCTATTAATTAATGTAACTCTAAAAATTATTTATGGAGCAAGTTCTACATCAGGTATAGTTTTATAAACTGGCAGTGTGCAAAGCAGATAAAGGCCTGGTCTCACTTTAGTGGTGGGAGACAGATAATCGACAAATATACCAAGGAATATTTAGTAAGTGGTGGAGGTATGTGATAAATGCTATGATGAGAAATGTAGCAGCATAAGCAGGATAGAGTAATAATGAGGGGTGGGACTACTCATTTATGGGGAGTTCAGAGATTTCCTCTCTGATATGAAGACCTTTGAGCAAAAACCTGAAAGAAGTGAGTTCATGAGTCATGAGGACATTTGGGAAGAACATTCTAGGCAGAGGGAATAGAAAGTGCAAAGGCTCTGCAGCAGGAGAAGGGAGACACACATTCCACCAAGCATGAAGCCCACTGAGGTTGCAGCAGAGAGGAGTGCATGAGGATGGAGACAAGTTTAGGAGGTGAGCTCTGAAGGCAACAAAGTGTCAGACCTGGTAGTGATGCAGGTATGCCCCTCATTTTGAGAGTTCATGTTATGCCACTTTGTTGTTACAAATGACCTACATTCGCACCTGTTTCTTTCACCTGAAAGAAATCGAAAGAGAATTTTCCCTTTAACCATAAGTAAAAATAGTGTCCAGTATTGGTATGTTACGGAAGCCACAGGCACCCTGAGCAGGGAGATCAGCAACATCCATCTCCTTCCCAGGTACCACACAGCATCCCAGCGGCAATTGCCACAGCTCTGTGTCTGGGAGCACCTGCCCTTCATCTCAACTTACTGTGTGCATCCATTAGCCACACATGCTCTAAGTAGATCAGAAAAGCTTAAGAGGTGATTTTTGGATCTGAGAATGCTAAAAAAGTTTTCCATATAAGTCAGTCTGAATTGCTTCTTGGTTGTCCACCATGTACAGCCTATGAGAAGTTTCACAGGAGCGTCCTACTTTCAGAAAGCAGGGGAAACCTGCAGTGGCTTTTCTCTCTGTGAGATGGGAAGGCACTGGAGAGTTCTGAGATCTGGGTACTCGGATGGATAACCTATCTCCCATGTTGTAAAAGTCATACTTGTTGCTGGAAACAGAGGAGACTGCAGGAAAGGCAAGGCCAGAGTCAAGGAGACAAGTTAGAGGCCTCTTACAAAAGTCCCATTGGAATGAGAGTTTGGCTCAGGATGGCAATCATGAAAGTATTGTGATAAGGCTGGACACTGAAGATGTTCTTCAAAGTTAGAGACAGCCCAATTTAGAGATTTGTTTTGTGTGGAGTATCAGAAAAAGAGTGGAGACCAAATGACTTCCAGACATTCCATCACTGTGACTGCACAGGAGAAGCACGTGGGGTCTTACAAAGATGCTGGCCCTGTAGGCCTGTTCATCCAGAACAGGACGAGTTCCTCCCCACCACCCCCTACAAACTCCCCCAACCCCTGGCTTGGAAAGGTTCTTTGTGGGCCTTGGGTGTCTCCTTCCATGCCGGAATGATGACCATGTGTGGACACTGCTGTTTGAGGCCAGGGGCCTCAGAGTTGGAAGGGCTCCCAAAGTCAGCTTCCCCATTTGATACAGGATTTGCATTTTGTTATTGAAGAAAGATCTATGGATATTCATTGCCAAGTAGCCAGATTGGAGGTGGGGAAAGAGGACATGGTCCCTGGGGGCCTCACAGTCATAAAGGTTTCTGGTGCCACAGGAGGAAGAACTGCGTTTTGTCTGTGGCTTACTATGTACAGGAAACATCACCATGGTCTGCAGCCCAGGTGGCTGATGCCTAGAGGAGGCCTGCTTTATAAAGAACAGGGGAAAGAGGGGTGTCTGGGTGGCTTAGTTGATTAAGCACCTGCCTTGGGCTCAGGTAATAATCCAAGGATCCTGGGAACAAGCCCCTCATAGGACTCCCTCCTCAGCAAGGAACCTGCTTCTCCCTCTCCCTGTGCCTGCAGCTCTTGCTTATGCTCCCCCTCTCTCTGTCAAATAAATAAGTAAAATCTTAAAAAAAAAAAAAAAAGAACAGGGAAAAACCCTCCTTCCACTTGTTTCTGGGTCTCCAGAAGCATCCACTCAAGTGTCAAGTGCTGTTGTATTTGGAAAGTCAGTTCCGGAAAAGTGATTCTGTCCCTGGAGATAGTTTTATTTCTAAAATTTAGAAAGAAAATGAAGGAGAGATGTATCATCGTCCTTTAAGGATCGATTTGTATTTGGATAATTTCCAATATTTTAATGGAAACCAGAAATTTAAAAGGTGTTACCCTGTAGCTTAATTTATATGAAATGCTGAAAACTAATATTTAAAGGATTTCCACCTTGACTTGTCCTTTGCATTAATGGTGCATTATAAATTTTGGAGGATATGCAGGCTGAAATTGGGAATCGACCTAATAGCAAGTAAAACATTTTTGAGTTCATATTAAGCACAGTGTATCTTATGAAGTAATTTTAATATATGCTCTTCCATAATCTCAATGGGGAAGGAAGTACTGCTTTGTCCAGTGAGGAGGCTGAAGTTCAGAGAGGTTAAGGAACTTGTCTAAGGTTAAACAGCCCTCCTGGGGGGTAGGGCTGGGAACTGAATGCAGGAAGTCTGACTTTGCAGGATCCAAGCAAGGATTGGCTAGGACCTGAAGGAGACTTTGGATATTCAAAACAAATGGAGCCCTTTCAGGAGACTAGGGTAGAATTTAGCAACAAATACTGCACCACAAATGAGACAGGTTGGATGTTTTGCCACATAGTGGGCATAAGTGAATGATGCAGGTAGAGGCCTGGTATCTGCAGGTGAGTGAGCCTGGCTGATGAGGGTCTGGTATCCTTCTCTAGTTGATACTTAGCATTTAGTGAACACTTAGTATATGCGAAGAACCATCCTAAGCACCTGGCAGATTTTCATTCATGTGTGAGCCAGGTGTCTGCTTTCTTAGCTCTTTTCCCGACAAAGATGTTCTCAGCCACCAGTTACTTCTGTTCATAAATCTTAAAACCGGGGCTCTAAGAGTAACTTGCCCAAAGGCAAACAGCTTAGAAGATTTAGGAGCTGTGAGCCGCACCAGGGTCTTTAACTACCAATGCCTGTGCTCTCGGCAAGCTGTGTGTGTTTTTACAAGTCTTTCTTACAATTGGAGAAGTGCCCCGGTGCTTGGGCCTCTCTGCTTTAGGACTGGGGCCTGTCCTCACAGGCATTGACGGTTGCACCCTGGGCAGAAGGAGAGGCTACAGAAGTGAGAAGCATGAACACAGGGGCCAATGATGAAAATAATACTTCGGAATCCCCAGGGCCATTCAGGTTTGATGGAAGGGGTCCTGACAAGAGAGTGAGGCAACTATCCACTAGAGGCTTTTGCACCTGCCTGTCCTGGAGCTTCTGCAGCCAGAGACTTGGGTTTGCAGCTCTCATCTTCACCACTTTCTAGACATATGATCTTGGGAATGTCACCTTTTGCCTTTTTGAGCCTCAAGCTTCTCATCTGAGTAATGGGAATAAAACTGCCTCATCGAAGTAATGTGTATGTATGCATATCTCTCTCTCTCTCTCTCTCTCTCTCTCTCTATATATATATATATATATATATATGAAAGCACCCAACAGATAGCAGACATGCTATCTGTTCTCTATATATTAAATATGAGGCCATCTTTTTTTCCCAAATTTTGTTCTATGGTGTGACACAATTTTTTTTTTTTCTGAATAAATGATGTCGTACAAATTTTCTTCCTCCAGGTTAAGAAACACCACAGAGGACCACAAAATATTAAAATCTTTTGTAGTTATGCTACTTTATGAAGAATGTTTATTTCTCATTTATTCTCAGAGAATACAGTGGAGGTGGGGATTAGGGAACTAACTCAGGAGACAGAGTGGGCCTTAAATCACCATGTACCCCCAGGGCAACCAATGCAAACCATTCCCCTCACTAAGGGCCAGATACTAAATAGCTCAGTTTGCTCTGCTGTGTAGAGCTCAGCAGTTCAGCCCAGTGGTTAAGGATCTCGGCTCCCAGTAATGCCACTTTCTTGTTGTATATATGACCTTGACCCAGTTAGTTAATTTCTCTAGCCCTCCAATTTCCTCACCTGTAAAATAGGAATACTTCCCTAGAAATATCGTTGGATAATTGATGACAAGCAAGTAACAAAGGGTCTGTAGCACAGTAATTACTCAGTGAGTATTGACTGTTCTTGTGGTGGTGGTCATTACCGCTTTGTTGTCTTATATCACAGTGGTGACTCAGTGAGGGTTTGAGTGAGTAGGCAAACAGGTCTGTGTTTCAGAAAGATCACCCATGACAAGGCATGTGGGATGCATACATCCAGGTTAAACTCCATCTGTGAGGCTTTGGTGAAGAATGGCACGGAGGAAGGATTAGCTGGATTCCCAGCAGTGGCTGAGCAAATGGGAGAGACAGTACCACCAACATCCTCTGCCAGGGTCGTGGACTCTCCCACAGCTGCCAGCCCGTGACCACGATTCCTCCTTGTCCTTTATAAATAGTACACACTGAACTGGAAAAATAAATCATGAGGGGAACGGAATGAAGTTTGAAAAAAAAAAAAGTAACAGAGCCATCAGGTAATAAACTTATGTGAACATCTAGAAAAAAGATTAAAAAATGAATCCTTCTGAACTCAGATGGCAAACCGTAAGAAGTCACACAGACTGATGAAAAACTTACCTGTAAAAATCTGACTTCCACAACTGGTGTCCTGAGAAATGACCACGTAATGAAGGGACAATGCAGTCTTTTCAGAAAACCACAGAACAGAGGATTTTGAAGAAAAAAAAAGTAAAAGAATAAAAGAACAGAGATAGAAGACTTTTCTCACATTGTTAAACTGTGACATAAGGAAGAAGTAAAAATGGAAAAGGCTAACCACAGGATGGACTGGAAGCAAGGAAAAATAAGTGGTTAAACTTAAAACTGGACAAAGCGCAAAATGATGAAAGTTAATTATTTCTTAAATAGGAGAAACATACCAGGTGGCAGCCCAAATTTTAAAGATAAATCATGCTAATAATGCAAAGCAGGCAAGATATTAACATGGTTACAATGTCTACTCCACTGTCTTCAGAGAGATGAACAAAACAAGTAGCCCTAATTGTTCCAAGAGTGTTTTGCAGCCTGAGGTAACTTCACCACTTAGAATCTCCTGTCTACCTCTTATTAAGGGGATTTTAGGAGAACTTCTGTTTCCATGCCCCTATTGTGTACCAGACACTGTCCTTTGGCCTTCAAATGTACCATTTTATAGACAATTCAGTAGCAATCCTGCTTGGTCTTATTAGCCCCATTTTACAGAAACCTGAGGCTCTGAGACATTAAATAATTACCCATGGTACCAGAATGGCCAACTGTCCTGGCTTGCCTGGGACAGAGAACTTAATTTTCAAATATGGACAGTCCTGGAAAAAGCAGGGGGAGTTTTCATCCATGTTCTTCACAGCGCACAAACTACAGGCGAGACAAATCAGTCTAGTACCTGTTTTTGTAATGCCGGTGAGCTAAGAGTGGTTTTCACCTTTTTTTTTTTTTTTAAAGAAATAATGAAAGAAGGGCACCTGGGTGGCTCAGTGGATTAAAGCCTCTGCCTTTGGCTCAGGTCATGATCCCAGGGTCCTGCTATTTCCCCTCCCCTCTTTCTGTCTACTTGTGATCTCTGTCTGTCAAATAAATAGATAAAATATTAAAAAGAAAGAAATAATGAAAGAAGAAGGAGGAGGGGAAGGACTAGGAGGTGTAGAGAGAGGAGAATTTCACTGTGTGGGTCACAAAACCTGAATTATTTAACCATTTATTGCCTGGTCCTTTTAAAAAAAAGATTATATTTATTTACTTATTGGAGATAGAGACAGAGTGCACACAAGCAGGGGGAGGGGCAGATACCCTACTGAGTGCAGAGGCCAACGTAGGGCTTGATCCCAGGACCCCAAGCTCATGACCGGAGTTGAAGTCAAGAGTCAGACACAAAGTCGACTGAGCCACTCAGGTGCCCCTATTGTCTGGTCCTTTGCAGAAAATTTTTGCTGAGCCCTGCCTCCCCCATAATTCTGGGGTAATTTCAGGGAAAGGTGAGTACTTTTGGTCTTCATGGTTGTCTCGGGGTAACAGCTTATGTGTGTGGGTACACATACATGTGCGAGTGTGGAAGGTAGAAAGTGAAGGTGGGATGGGTCATGGGTGACATTGGCTCACCAACCTGTCAGTGGTCGAAAACATAAAAAATGGGGAATTTACTAGAATACATGTTTTCTAGTTTCTAGTCCAGTCTTCTTCCCCGTGAAGTAGGAGGAAATCTACAGAAGGTGTTTCCACATTGTCACAATTCCTGGTGGCGTAGTGAGCAAATCACTTCCTTTGCAGATGGTGCCCAATGTTGCAAAAAAGGAAAGGTGCTTCAGAAGATACAAATCACCATAACCAGTTCTCTCATAACCCTGCTTAAATCTCCATGAGAAATGTCAGAACTGATGTTTTCTGAAAGACCTGTGATAATTCCCCAGAAAGACATGGGGGAGTGCCAAAGCCAGATGACAACACTTCCATGGAGGCGTTTTTTTCAAAGAGAAGATTTTCATTTTTGATGAGACTGATCTTTCAAAACCATTCATGACTCTTGTTTGCAACAAGCATAGAAGACTCTCTGATTACCAGACCAAAGAAGGGAAGAGAAAGGTGTCCTATCCAACACAGATAAAGGCCAAGATGAAGAGAAGCTATATCTGGCAAACAGTAGGTGCATGATAATGAGTGAATGTACAAACAGTAGAAAACATGAAATATTTCATGCGGAAATATCTCTATTGAATTGATGGCCTGATTAACTCTTCCCTCCAAAAAAGAATAAAAGAATGAGTATTACTGAATTAACTTGTCATAAATATTAATGACTCATGGAGAAAATCATAGGCCCATGTCTATGCTGCATCAGGACCGCATTCATACAAAACCAACAAGTACCAGACTTCCCAGCTTCCCCACACTATTATGAAGGTGAAGAAGGCAGGTCCTAACCTTAGAGCAGTGGATCTCAAATGGGAGATTTTGTGCAGTTGGAGGTTTTCAGCAATGCCTGGAGATATTTTAGAATGTCCCATCTGGAGGGGGGAATACTGATATTTGGTGATGGGGGTCAGCGGTGCTGCTAAACATCTTAACTCTATACAGCACAGCCTCCCTGCCCTAACCCTACTCAACAATAAACAGTGCTGAGGGGTAAACCCTTCCCGGGAGTCCTGCAGTTACCAGTACACAGTAGATGCTCAGTAAATTACTGCTGGATAAGTGGGAGGTGCACAGATTCATTTTCAAAACTGTTTTGCTCAGAGACACAGGGATTCTATTTCAAGTATCTCCACATTTGTAACCTTGTTATGTAGATTTCTTTTCTTTGTGTAACTAATCTTGAGCTATCTACTGACTGGAGCACTGGGGGGTACAAAAATAACAGATGATATCCTTGCCCACAAGGGGCTCAGGTCTGGCAGGGAAGAGAGAGGATGAGATGTGTGATTCTCACACAGGATGTCAGGTGTCAGGACAAAGACACCCTAAGGCAACTGACGGCTTTCATGACAACACCTGACATCATTAACTAATAAATAGTATTGAGCACCTGCGATGGTGTAGGCAATGCTTTCAACAGTGTGTCTGTAACAACTCGTTTAATTCACACAGTAATCGAATGAAGTGGGTGCTATGATTACTATTATTAGGTGACCCTATAATAATTTTATTTGTTTTACTCAAATAAAACAATTTGACAGTGAAACAATTTCAATGATCAGAGGGGGATCAGAGGCATGCCTTAACCACCCTAGGAAAACAGGGATGCATGGCTTCCTGGTCCCCACTTACAGATGGGGAAACTGAGCCAAGGGCAATTTAAGGAGTTCAATTCCACTTAGCACTCTGTAAATGGAAGGGCCACTCTGTAAATGTAAATGGCTTGGAATCCAGCCAGTCAGCCTTCAGAGCCTGCTCTTTTTAGCACTAACAACATTATGCTGTAAAGACGGTGCATAATAGTGGAGTCTAATAGAGAGTAGGGGACCCAGGAAGGCTCTCTGGAGGAGGTGACCTTTAAGCTGAAGTTTGAATAATGCATAAGAGTTGGGTAAGTCAAGCACGCAGAAAGGGGTATTGAAACAGCAGTATGTGGAAGGGCCTAGTGGCAAGAACAAGCAGGGATCATTTAGGAAGCTGAAAAGTGCCCAGAATTGCTGGAGGGTAGGACCATAAGCTTCGAGTAGCTGGATATGGGGAGTGGGAACAGTGGAGGCATCCGCTACTGAAGGGCTTCATGCAACAGGGCCATTAGTTCATTAAAGCTTCATCTTAGAGATGCCTGGGTGGCTCAGTCAGTTAAGCATCTGACTCTTGGTTTCAGCTCAGGTTATGATCTCAGGGTTGTGCAATCGAGAGTTGCATCAGACTCCACGCTCAGTGCGAGTCTGCTTAAGGTTCTCCCTCCACCTCTCCTGCTGTTCCTGCTCTCTCTCAAATAAATAAATAAACATCTTAATCCTCCAAAGTAGAACTTTTACCATTTTATACAAATAAGGAAATAGAGTCTCAGCCCCCCTTCTACCCCAAAACCTACATTTGGCAGGAGAGCTGGGATTATGTCTGAGGTCAAAATCCAATCCATGTCACTACATCTAATCCTTTGACTGCAGAACACTTGGCCCTCTTTATTTTAGGGTCTGCAACACTCCCTCGAGCATCCTAGCTAGAGATGGCTTCATTGAGGAACTGTTATGGGCATCGCTGCTAATGGTTTTCATGACAGGAGGAAATGTTTCTTCTAGGGGCCTAGGCACAATGCCCACTTATCTGGCATTTTATAAGGAAAACCAAGAGCCAGATCTGCAAAAAAGTTTTGTCCAATGTGCACGGAGCACTGGAGCAAGGTTCTCTATTTGACCCTGAGTTCCACAAGGTAAGACATTAGAACAGTGGAATTTTCATATATGTGCATCTAGTTTGTGTGTATTTGTTATGAGTTGTGGAAGAAAAAGAGGGAGGGAGAGAGAAGAAAGGGAAGAAAAGGGGACAGAAATGAAAGGATAAAGCACTCTAAATGGCTTGCAAATGTTGTTCTTTCATGAGTACTCATGACCTGGCATGAGGTGGTGAGTCTCTACAGTCTGTTTCAGGCCTGTGGACTCTAGCAGCATGCCCACCTGACTGGACTGGGTGTGTATGAGGCTGAAAGTTCCTTCTTTTTCACACAACATGGTCCCAAAACACCAACAGCTTCAGCTGGAGCTTGCTTATACCAGGGGAGAACCTGGCTGTGTTGGGTTCTAGAGATGATACATACATTTACTAACTCTTCTGGCATTTCAGGGATGTTATTTTACAGCAGGGTTTCTGACTAAGTTGTTAGCCTTCAAACCTCACCCCAGCGTAAGCTGTGACTCCAGCATGGGGTAGGCTCCACACAAGCAGCAACGGGGCCGACTACAACATGGTATGGAGAAATGGAGGCATTAACCAAAGAAGCAGCTGCAGGAAAAGCCAACATCTTGATTCACACAACCCCTGGCAGAGTAGCTGGTGATGGCGGGGACATCATAAGTGTTTTTAGAATAAAGAAATGAATTCATGACCCATGCACGGCTGCCAGTCAGAAGAGAACCAGGAGTACTTTCTGGAAAGGTTCCTCATGCATGGGCATTTGCCACACTGCATAGGAAATGAAGTCTATAAATATTCCCTGGCAGGCGATCAGCTATGGTTTGAAGACCCACGTGGACACTGATTCACTTCTCTTCCCTCCTCACCCGGCGCCTGTCAGGCAGCACATCAAAAGTGCTTTGTGGATGTGGCTGGAAGGAGGCAAAGGTCCTGCTTGGCTGAGATTCAGGTGATCCCCACCCCCTCGCTCCCAAGTCAGGTCACTGAGGAAATGCCAGTGACATTCCTGACACCCAGGGCAGGGAAGAGCTGGGAATTCAGCTTCATCTGCTCTCAAGTGTTTATTCTTCCTGGGCGAGCTTCACAAATCTAGAAATGGAGGGGACAGTGTGAGCCTAGAGTAATTCTGTTAGAGATTTGGGGATAAATGTGTGGGGGAGAGCCCGGCTCGAAGGGTACCACATCAGACCAATGGACCTCCTTTATGGCAGAGAGGTATGAGATGGGACAGGGCATAAGGATGGAGGGCCCAGTGACTGCAACATTTAACCACTCCCAGAAGCTGATCCCATGAGAGAGTGAGGGAGTTCCTTGGTGCCATCTTGTAGTCAACACCCTCCAAGGATGGAATGTCACTCTCTAGGATCCAATGGCCATTTTCCGTCAAGGACCACGTATGGTGCTGTGCTTCAGTAGGAAGGACACATGAGTCTAGGAAAAAAAAGGGTTTCCAGCTTTAGTTGCCATCACTCCTGGTCATGGACCTGGGGAGCCAGTGATTACAGAGCCTGAATCTTGGGTTCTATAACTTTGGAGTTCCAGCTTTCCCTAGGCTGAGCATGTCTGCCAGGTGAGGCAGCAAGAGTCCCACTGAATTCATATGGCATGTTGGGCTCCTCATGCCAAGTGGCCATTGGACAGGAAGAGTTACCATCTAGGTAGGAGTTATGCCCTGGCCTGAGAAAGGCATGTTTAGAATATGCATGGTGCCACCAGGTAAATGATCAATACCAGCAGAGGTACTAGCTGAGGGAGAGGAGAATCTAGAACAAAGCAGAGAAGAGGGAGACAATGTACATCAGTAGGGGTCCCCAGACCACCTAAAGCAGTAAGGACTACAATTTAACCCATTAGCTGCCTTCCTTTAGCTTTCTCCAAGAAGAAAGGCCCCCAGGATCACAGAAGAGCTTTCAGAACTTCAGTGATGACTTAAGTCCTAAAGGCACAAGGGGTGGATGGTGGTGGGACCAGATGCCCCTCAGGAATGGAGGATGCCTCTTCCCATGGTAACTGTGGGCAGACAGCCCTCAGCTGACCAATGCTTTGGCAGATCAACTAGCCGAAGAGGACCTTCTCCCCAAGGTCATGCCCAGGACTGATCATCTGGAAGGACACCTGGAGTACTCTTATAATTCCAGCTCTGAGATCTCAGAAGGACCATTCCAGCCTCAGAACTCCCCACTGCAGTGACAGGTCTCTGTGGAAATTCCATCACCGCTCAGCTTGTCCATTTGCCTACTTCTGCCTCCACATCTTCTCGGTCCATGGGTGCTCATCCCCAAAGCATCCCCTAATAAACTTCCTACCCACTAACCTCTTTCCCAGAGTCTGCTTCTTGGAGGATCGAACCTGTAACAACCGGAAAGTATAAATTGCCCTTCCTAATGTTGTCAGCCTCTAGTCTTTGTGGAATGGGTGATTGACTAATGAATACAATTAGGTCGTACCATCCAGACCATCAGATGGATGATGATGATGATGATGACTACCTAGTAGGTAGTTTCCCCTTTTTTCATTCCTTTTATAACTATTTCTTGAGTCCCAAGTAGCATCTAGGCACTGCTCTAGATTCCAGTGACAAATAAGATAACTAATGTACCTTTCCTGTGAGGCATCCTGTGGAGACCTTAATTTAGATCAAGTGGTGCAGAGAAAGCCTCTCTGGAGATGAAATATTTCCATGAAAGTTGAGGAATGAGGAAGAGTCAGTCAAGGAAAGAGCCAGGGAATACCTATTGCAGACACAGTGATGAGGAAGAGGGGGACCTTATTTAAGGTCTAATCTTATTTTCTCTGATGCTCTTGGGTTGACCCACTCTTAGATCATGGTGAAAGCCACCAGATTTCCACAAAAAAGGATCTTTCTACCTATACGTCTCTGCCCCAAGACCCCCTTTCCCTGCAATGATTTCACAAATCAGAATTACCTTTCCTTCCTTAGACATTCCCCCCCATTTCTCCTTCTCACTACACAGCAGATGGCGGTGTCAAGAAGGTGGTGGTAGCAGTTCCTAAGGAAGTTGGTGGTGTGAGCATGAGGATGTGTTGTGTAATGTTATGGTTACTATGGCAATTTTTTATTGGGTGATTGAGTTTGAAGAAACATTTTGATTCATCATTAGTTACTGAGCTAAAAACAGCATCTTACCAAGAGCTTGTTTTCTCTTAAAATGCATCTGTTTTGGAGGGTTAATAAAGTACAGTTACACGCACCAAAAATCAGAGCATTTTCCCCAAGTCATCCATGTCTTGATCTGGACTTCTCAAAAGAAGGACAAATTACCTTCTGCTTTACTTTACCCCTCGCAAAAGTACTTATTGTTACAAATGAACATCACATTGACCAAACAGAGTAGAAGGAAAACAGTTTATTATGTCCAAATTGAGTAGCCTAATTCATAAGGAAAGTGACTTTACAGTCTTCACAATGTTTCTCAACTGTCTTATTTTACGGAGTTGGGGGACAAAGAAGTCTTGCAGAATTCCTTTTCTCTGAGGAGTACAGACCAGAGAACGGTTTAAAAAGGATTATCTAAGGGCAAACATTCCTCGACATCTGCAGGAGGGAATAAACATGAGTGAATATATGTATCAACAAGGCTTTCGTTTGCCCCTGTTTTGTCAAGTGAACTCATTTAATGTCTGAATCAAATAAAATGTTGTTCCAAAATTTAACACATGGTGGTTATGAGTAAGTGCCACGTGGTTTGGCTAATATGGATGAGGTATAGACCTCGTGACACAGTAGGAAATACAAGTATCACGGGAGCCAGGAATGTACAATATCTTATGTCTTCAGCCCATGGTGATGACTAGCTCCCACCATGTTGTGTGCCATTTTCTCATAAACATGCTTATTTTAACTTTGAAACCTCATTCTGCCACTGAACGCATCAAAGCCGATTTTACTGATTTAAAGAAGTGGGATAGTTCCAGGATTGTCACAGAAGACAAGGAGTGCCCCATTGTGACACCTGCTACACTTACCTGGCAGAGCACAGGTCTGCTTCTGGGGTTTGAATCCCAGCTCAGCCTCTTACTAGTTGTGGGAAGGGGAGGCATTTATCAAACCTCTCTAAGCCTCAGACTACTCATCTTAAAAGGGGATAATAACTGTACCTACTTCACAGGTTGTTGTGACTGAAAGAGGTATTTACACAGAGCCCTTGACATAGAAGGGTTCCGCTCCTGTTAGCTGCTCCTACCTATAGTGATTTCTTTCCCCTTCTCATCAAGCCCGTAAGTTCCTCTAATGAGGAATTATATGCCATGCCTAATTCTTTTGGACTTCATAGCTATTGTGACAATGTCACTCATTTGGCAAACTGGGAAACTCTGGAGAGTGAGAGAAGACAGGCATCTATCTGGAGTGTCCCGGGCACGTTATGATGTGCGGTCATCCTACCCATGGCGTACACCGCTGGATGAGGTGGAGGCCAAGTATATAAATCCTCAGACTATATTCCTGGGCAGCTGCTGAATGAAGAACAATCACTTCAGTTGACAGAATACGTCCAAGGAATCTCTGGGTGTGTGTCAATAAACAACATAGACTACAACTCTCCCTCATGATATGGGGACATAGATAATAAACAAAAACATACAAAATGACAGCACCTCCTGCTCATTGGCAAAAAAATGCTATGGAGAGAATTAAAGGTGATGAAGGGGAGAAAGAAATGACCCCTTATTTTATTTAAGGTACTTCTGATAGGTTGTATTTGAACAAAGACTCAAAAGGGTGAGCAAACCACACAGCTATCCAAAGGAATAATGTCAAGTGTATCTTCCACTATCAAGAATATTCACAGTAATGCCTTGATACACAGAAAATGTAAAAATAAAGGATGATAGGTAAGATCTAAGCTACCCAGTGCTGTAGAGACTAAAAACTCATTTCAGATATGCCTAATGTTTCTCTATAATTTTGGCTATCAGATCTCTAACAATTCATCATCTATATCTTTATCCAGATATTGCCAATACAAAACAACCGTTGAATTCATTAATTCTTTCCTGGTTGCTTGGTACTTTAGCAACACTATGTCCACAAGTTAGTATGGAGAAGACAACCACTTTTCAGGTGAGAAATCTGTGGCTCACAGAGGTGAAAAGCTTTCCGTGCACTCAGTTAGGGACCTGGGACTGTTTCTGAAATGCCAATCTGAGTCGTTTGTTTTCCAATGTCCGGCCTCCTTTATCAGGACTCTGCTTCTAATACTAACACCTAGATGAGAAACCTGTGGCCATGAGAGAATGACAGCAGCTATCAAGACGCTGTTTTTGAGAGAAATATGTCCCTTCATTCACCCTTCCCAAGTGCTCCCTAGGTGCCAGGAACCCTTTTAGACTCCAGGGATTCACTGATGGAAAATGGATACAATTTTCTATCTGTGTGTCTGCCTTGCTGACAGAGGTAAGCAATAAAACTCAGTAAATTATTTGGGGCAGTAGAAGGTAAAAAGTGATTTTACAGAAAAAGGTGGGACAATGTAACAGGGAGAGGGAGGTGGGGTGGGGCCATGGCGTGAGAGGGAGATGACTAATGAGAAGCTCCGGGGTGGAGGCTGAGACAAAGGTGGCTTTCCTTCCAAAACCGGAGAAGAAGAGTGAATAGATCATGGAGCAATCTGGGTGAAGGACACTCCAGGGAGGAGGAACACCAGTGGTAGGGTCAGGAAGGTGTGTTCAGAGAAATGCTAACAGGTGAGGTTGGAGCAGAGTGAACAAAGGAGAGAAGAGGAGGAGACAGGGCAGAAGATGGAGGGACACCAGTGTGACCCAGCGTGAAATGAGGATTCATGCTAGGTTGGGAGCAGAAGAAGGGTGCCTTGATGACATACTCGGTTCAGGGGTTATTCTCCAAAAAGCTCTTGGCCCATATGCTGGAACTCACAGAGTACAAAATGGCACATAGCTGACTCCTGAACTCCTCCTAAAATTTCTTCAGGTCTAGGAGCTGCAGTCCCGCCCCCATCCAGAATACTGGATAAAGGACACCTGCTTGGATCTGAAGGGGCCTTCAGTGGCCTTGAACACCCCTTGCCACTCTGAATGCCAATAATTCTAAAGGGAAAGCAGGTAAAAATCCAAGCCGGATGAGCAGAGGCATTCAGATTAGAGTTCCTTGCTCCCACCCAGAAATCCTTCAGTGGATAATTGTCTTGGCTTTTGAATTTAGGTACCAAAAATATGTCGGCATAACCACTCTTTATGATCTAGGAGGCGAAATGCCTGGAAACCAGGGAGCAGCAAGTGCTGGTTTCATGAGACGCCTCCTGTCCTGGTGTCTGTGAGGGGGGCAGCCACCACAGTTCGCTGCTCTCACCTGTACCCACCAAGTGGAGGCGATCCCACTGCTCAGACGGGCCTGATGCAACGGGTCCCGTTGGCAGTCACAGCCCGTGACCAGCTGATTCCCTTTGCCCGTCAGAGTTTTTGAAATGGCATCAGAGAAGTATGACATGCAAGAGGGGAAAAAAAAAAAAAAAAAAAAAAAAAAACAGTAGGGAGTGAACTAAAAGATGAACAACCAAGGATTATAGTCTGCCCAGGGTTTGGATATTAAGAAATATTTCAGACCTGAGCTTCCTCGACCAAGAGGCATTGGGGCTAGAAACTGGCCTTCTATGACCAAGTTATAATACCATCTGGTACATTAAATATCAGAAAACTTTATTTATTATTATTTTTTATTATGTTAAGATAGTCACCATACAGTACATGATTAGTTTTTGATGTAGTGTTCCATGATTCATGGTTTGCGTATAACACCCAGTGCTCCATGCAATCCGTGTCCCCCCTAATACCCATCACCGGGTTAACCCATCCCCCCTCTCCTCCCTTCTAAAACGCTCAGTTTGTTTCTCGGAGTCCACCGTCTCTCATGGTTCATCTGCCCCTCTGATTTCCCCCAATTCACTTTTCCTTTCCTTCTCCTAATGTCCTCCATGTTATTCCTTATGTTTCACCAATAAGTGAAACCATATGATAATTGACTTTCTCTGCTTGACTTATTTCACTCAGCATAATCTCCTCCAGTAAGTATCAGAAAACTTTAAAATATAAATTGTATTACAAATGCCAAGTATATTTTTTGGGTAGGAGTGCTCTGAATGGATCATTTGGAATAAGTGTTGGTTCAAGTGAAAGAAGTGGGCTTCAAAATACATGTTGCCCTTCAATATTTAATCAAAATAGTGACTCAATGCTAGTTTCAATACCATCTCCTTTAGCTATTATTATGTTTTTTTTTTAAGATTTTATTTATTTATTTGACAGACAGAGATCACAAGTAGGCAGAGAGGCAGGCAGAAAGAGAGGAGGAAGCAGGCTCCCTGCTGAGCAGAGATTCCCGACTCCGGGCTGGATCCCAGGACCCTGGGATCATGACCTGAGCCGAAGGCAGAGGCTTTAACCCGCTGAGCCACTCAGGTGCCCCTAGCTATTATTATGTTTTAAAGGTCAAAGAGAACACTCAAAGATAGAGAAGTGGTTCTTTCTCTTTCTTTTTATTTTGGTAAAATACACCACCTTGGATCAGTGATGTTTGCCTTACACATAGTCTTCCAGCTTTCAAAGGATTTGGAAATATCTATTAGAAATATCAAAGGCAGGGGAACATGGGTGGCTCAGTTGGTTGAGTGTCCGACTCCTGATTTCAGCTCAGGTCGTGATCTCAGGATCCTGAGATCAAGGCTTCACGCTCAGTTGGCTTGAGATTCTCCCTCTCCTTCTGTTCCTCTCAACTGCTCATGTGCTCTGTCCCTACCCTACCCCTCAAATAAACGAATAAGTCTTTTAAAAATATCAGAGGCTTGCATTTTCGTAAATCAGGCTATTTTCAAGGGCTTTGACCTGAGCCTACTCCCAACCTTTTCAGTTAGGTCACAATATTCTCCCCAGTAGCTGTTTCTCCATTCATAATCACTGTGGAGCACCAGCTCTGTGCAAGGCATTGTTCTAGCAGCTGTAGATTTGGCAGTTAATCAGAGAATCAAGGTCTCTGCCCTCATGGTTTACCCTGCAGCCTGCATAATTAACAGATGATACTTACAGGCTTCATGCTGTTCCAAGATGTTACCCGCATCACCTCTGTGAAAGTTCACACCTCCCTTATGAGATATATACCATAACTAGCCCTATTCTACAGATGAAGGCACTGAGGCTTATGGAGGTTGAGTAACTTGCCCGCTCAGAACCTAATTCAAATGCAAGCACTCGGGCTCTAGAGAGTGGGTTCTCACTCACTTGGCCAAAACACTGTCTTCTATTTGAAACAAAATACAGGAGAGTATGTTTCCTGAAGATTAAGATCTAGTGAAGGGCAGAAATGTGGGCATCTCATCTTCTCACATGGAGGTCTAATTTAATCGCCACATCTTTTGAGGGTATCTCCATATACTACCCTTGAATTTCGTTGTTTTTTTTTTTTTTTAAGATTTCATTTATTTATTTATTTGAAACAGAGAGAGAGAGAGGACACAAGTGGGGAGGGGCATCAGAGGGAGAGGGAGTGGGAGAAGCAGGCTCCCGGCTGAGCAGGGAGCCCAACACAGGGGTTGGTCCAGACCCCGAGGATCATGACCTGAGCCAAATGCAGACACTTAACCAACCGAACAACCCAGGCACCCCCTACCCTTGAATTTCAAATTCACCTACCACCTCCATGATGAAATCTTCCTTAGTCAGAATTAATGACTTGCCTTCTAGCTTAAAATACTCCAGAAATGTTAGGGACTCTTGTCAGGATGATGAAAGGGAAAGAGAAAGGGGATGGAGGCAGTGATGAAACCAATGGTAATGCTGATAGTCATAAAAATGATAATGTGTGCTATCTTAGGCAGCACTGACCTTTTGCAACACACAATTATGGCAGCTGCCTAGATCATATCTATAGAAAACATTATTTTCCATAAGTAGGGTTGTCACATAAGGCAAAGAGTTCCTTTGGTTGAGACTGAGTTCACATCATTGGGGTATTCAAGCAGAATTGGGATAAAAATTTGGTAGGAAATTTATAGATTAAATAGGTTAATCTGTTCTTTACTCCTCCCAGACCCTTTTCCAAAATTGAGACGATAAATGAACAGTGGTATGACTCAAAAATCCTCCTCAGCAGTCAATCTATCTTATCTGACCCAATCTTAGTGTCAATTTCCTCTTCATGAAGCCCTTTGCATTTATTTGATTAAGCCAGCCATAAAGAGTTCCATCATAAGAAAAAAGCAATAAGGTAAGAGTAACTGTGTTTTATAAAATTGCTGTTTGCCTTTTTAATGATACCATCTATTTAAAGATTGTGGAAGCCACAAGTATTTTTACCAGAAAAGAAAAGCATCACCCTGGCATCACAATTTTGTGTAGGATCACTGGAGTTACAATGTGGCAGATTCATCAGGTCATCTTCTCCCGGTAGGATTCCTGTTTAGCCTCTAGTGCTAAAAATATTTTAAACTACAAACTTTAGCCTTAACTAAGGTTTAACCCATAGAGAAATGAGCCAGAAGTCCAACGGAAGCACTAATCCCAACTCTGGTCCAAACTAGCATCATTTCACCTTCTTGGATGGTTGACATCTATTGTTACACATCCTCTAGAGAAACCAGGAGTACCAGCCCTGGCCATTCCCATTCATTTATTCATATATATATATATATATATATTTTAATCTTTTATATATATATATTTTAATATATATATTTTAATCTTTTTTTACTTTTATTGTTGATAAATGGTATTGGTGAATTTATTTTTTTAATTCTTAAATACATATTTATTGAACATGGGATGTTGAGAATATTCTGTTGGACAAGCAAACCTGACTCATTCCCATTTTCATCACAGTTATTATCTGGTAGGAAAGACAGACTTGGAAAAAATACTTTCTCTCTCTCTCTCTCACACACACACACACACACACACACACACACACACACACGCAGAGAGAGAGAGAGAGAGAGAGAGAGAAAGAGAGAGAGTGGGATGTGTTTTCTAAGAAAATATGAGGGAGTTTGAAAACGTTATTAAGTGGTGACCTAAGAGAGGGCAGAGGAAGCTTCCCTGAGAAAGGCTCTCTGAGCTAAGAAAGAAGGAAGAGCACCTGAGGCAAGGGAGAAAAGAAACTCAGACAGCTCAAAGGCAGCAAAAGACAGGGGTCTTTCAAGGAACTGAATGAAAGTCATGTGACTTAAAAAAGGACAAGGGGAAGATGGCAGATCTGTGGGTGGATCACTGAGGGAATTCTGCCTTTGTTTTAAGAGCAATGGAAGCTACTGACATTTGCTGAAGCCTTCTAAGCCATCATCATATGGACTGGAAAATGTTGAAAGCAGATGCAGGAAGGCTGTTGTGATTCAGATGAGGAACAGTCTCCTGTACCAAAGTGGAAGGAGCATAGACAAAATGGGTGGCCTTGAGGATATTCCAGAGGCAAACTTGTCAGGAACTTGCAGCAAACTGGCCATAGGGACCAACAGAGAGAGAAGTGCTGGGGTGCCTTTGGGCTTTCTGGCTCAGGTAGCAGCAAGGATGGATGCCAGACCCCTACCTTCCTTGAGGTGGAAATCCACAAAGAGGACAAGGACAGGGGAGCTGCTAGATGTAAATACCCAGAACTCCTTTATGAGACTGAGGTTTCTGGGACTTCTCTCCTTTTTAGAGTCCAATTATTCTACATCTAACCAATTATTTATAACATCGAGCCACAGAGTCATAAGCTTCAAACCAGAAGGGATCTAAAAAATCGTTTAGCTCAACCCCTTTCCCTTTGCCCCAAACCCCTGAAGATGGGCAGCTGGCCTCTGCAGGACACCTCCAGCGATGACTTTTTAATCTCACAAGGCCTTGTTCAATTTCAAAGAGCTATAAATAGGAAAACATTGGTGTCTTCCCTTAGGAAATAGTCCCTCATGTCTTCTCCAGCCATAATTATTGCCTGCCATTTACCCTAGTCCTATAAATTATATATCAGATGACACAACATGGGATCTGCATCTTTTCATTTCCCAAATCTGAACTACAGAGAAAAAAAAAAAAATCACAAAATAAAATGGGTCTCTTGTCTTAGATGATCAGATCATCAAGTGTAAGAGTTGCAATGTTATCTTGAAGAGCAGAAATTAGTTTATTGGCTGATATACCATGAATACATCTTGTAGACAGTATTGATTTGGATGCTGTAATGGAAACCAAAGATAACAGTAGATTAAACACACTTGGAGTCCATTTCATGTCACATAAAAAAATACCTAAGGATGAGTAGTCTATGGGTGGTATAATGACCTCAGAGCATTTGTAGTGTCCTAGGATTCTGATTTCTTTGTGATCCACAATACTACTCTGTGGCTTGCATCCTCAACAGCTCCTCATGTTCCAAGATGGCTGGTGAAGGTGCCATTGTATCTGTTCACCAGGCAGGAAGATGGCTAAAGGAGGTAGGGTGGGCAAAAAAAAACCAGTCCTCCCAGATGAATGAGGCATCTTTTCAAAACTTTCCAAAATCCTTCAACAATGAGTACCTCTATTTTATTGGCTACCCTTAGGTACAAAGGAGGCATGTCTGTGTGCATGCATACACACACACACACACACACACACACACATACACACACTCCCGCCAACTCCCCCCATATATAAATGCACATTATATACATTACCTCCCAAGATAAAAATGTGGCTCTACATACAGGGAAGAAAGGACAATGCATATTGCAACCACCTAGCAGTCTCTAAACAGCACTATGCAGAAACCTGCCCCAGATGGAAAGATAATATCCTCAAATGGCTTATCATTTTAAAGCATGTGAAACAATAGAGGGTAACTCAGAATCATACGGGCAACTAGGTCTAGCTATTTTTATTTATTTATTTATTTATTTATTTATTTATTTATTTATTTTCAGCGTAACAGAATTCATTGTTTATGCTCCACATCCAGTGCTCCATGCAATAAATGCCCTCCATAATACCCACCACCTGGGTCCCCCAACCTCCCAACCCCCGCTCCTTCAAAACGCTCAGATTGTTTTTCAGAGTCCATAGTCTCTCATGGTTCATCTCCCCTTTGAGATGCCAGCTTACACCAATTAGAATGGCCAAAACTAGCAAGACAGGAAGCAACGTGTGTTGGAGAGGATGTGGAGAAAGGGGAACAGAAGCTATTTATTTTTGCTAGAAGGGACTTGGGTAAAATGGGCTTGGTCTGCATACTTTAATAAATTGTATAATGATCCTTTGCTTTTCCTTCTGGTATAGCCACTAATCCAGTCTTGAAGACAAATGGTGAAATGCGAAGTTATGAAAACTTTAAGTTCTTCTGTCTTAGTTTCTTCCCTAAAAGTTAGTTCTACTTTGGGCATATAAGGCGTGCACAGAACACAGGTAAGGAAGTGTACCGTTTCTCATATTTTTATAGTTTCAGGGTATGAAACCCATTGCAGGTGCTTGTAGAGACCATACTGGAGGCAAGCAGGTATCAATGGATAAAGTTTTCTTTCTTGCCTTTTTGCCCTGAAAATATAAATGGCTTGAGGATAGGAAACGGATCTTCTTTGAAATTGCAGTCTTCAAGTTCAGCACATGGTAGACAGTTGAATGAAAGAAACATGCTCTATTACATGTAAGTAAACATTTATTTCAATGGCAGCTTGTTTACTTCAATGTGCAGAGGTGTGGTGGTGGGAGTCAGCAGGAACCCATGTATGGTTAGAAACAAAGAAGCTTGAAGCTGAATCCTCACTTGGCCACACACATTCTGAATAACTTCAGTGAAATTAACCTCTGAACTTCAATTTCTTCATTTGAAGAATTGTAACCACAATTCTACTACAGTGCAGGAATACCCTTAGGAGTGGATAGGTTTTGTGTGAAGCCATATAATGGCTCTGTCTTTTGAAACATCTATGTTAAGTTCTCAAAAGTCAGAGGTCTGGAAGAGGTCTTCGAAAGGAGTGGTCCTCAGATGCTGTTGGAGGGCAATCTTGGTGGTGCCTTACCTGGTGGGGCAGAGCAATGCAGGAAGGAGACAGAAAGAATGGACCTCCCTCCCCAACAATGCCATGGCTCTTTCCTTATTTTCATGTTTTATTGCTTAGTCTAGTTTGAAAAAGGGATTCCAGCTATTCTAAGATTCTTTTCTGTCTTAATTGTTGGAGGGAACTTGATGTTTACTATGAGTTTTCCTACTAATTTTATTGACAATCGATTTATTCTGCTGTCATTTAATGGTTGTTTAATATTGGAATAGGTTCACAGTTTGAATCCTGTCTGTGTGCATGAAAAAGTAGTTTACTAACTAGGTTTTAAAATGGTCTTCTCGCCTTTTTACTTTCAAATTACCTTGAACCAAGGTCTTTTTGCAGCATATCAAATGAGCATTTGTTTCCCCCTTCCATAAAATTAGGAAGAGCTTTCCATAAGAGAAAGTTGGGTGTGGTTTTCTGTAGGGAGACACAGCAGCAACAAGGGGAAGATGGCTTCTTTCCTTTATAAAAATGTTATAAATACACGGCAATAGGGTGATCTCTAATGACTAGTGGTTTTGTTCATGAAAGGAACATAGGCATAGCAGTGGGTAGCCTGAAAGCTAGTGGACATCCGCTCATCCTGGGTGCAGTTTTGCTCCCAATTATTGCTCCTAATTTTCACAATGATCATTACTGATAAAAGTGGCAGGGCCCTCCAATTTCACCCACCATTCAGGCAGCCAACCTGCAGCTGCTGTCCTGTGATGGGCAGAGCTTCATACCAACCCCAGAGCAGGACAGTCTGCTGCCTGTGACTACAGCAAGCGGGATCCATTTATGTTACAGAAGCAATACTACTACTACCCAGTGCTTGGTGACTATTGCTTCTCTTTTCATGACCTTTCATATTCTCCAGCTTTCTCCATACGGAAAAACAGTGAAATTCTTGATAAGAGGAATCTCATTGTCATCTTGTTACTGATGAAATGAATAATGGAGAGCAAGATTAAGTGAATTCCTCCAGGCCCCAGTGTCTATTTCCTGGGATCTACAGACAAAGAAGAGGGAGCCACAAAAGCCAGACTGTCCAGTTTGTCGATACTCAGGTGGCTAAGTGCCCAGTTCAGTTGTGTCTGGGTAACACCAACATAAAATGGCTTGTTGATCACAGCGGACATTCCCATTTTGCAAAAGCCAGATAGGCATTTCTGACAAGCACCACAAAGTCACTAATTAAATATTCAAAAGAAACAATTGTCTGTCAATTAAATATCTCCATCACTATTCCCTTTGAAACAAATTGAATTGCTAAATGACATGCAATTTTACAACTCATGGTGTCAATGTAATTAAACCATGAGGAGAAATTAAATATTAAATACCACCTAATAAGTAATTCTCTCAGTATGTGTTAAATCATTATTCATCATAGTCGTCTTCCTTCTCAGAGGTCACAGACCTCCATAAGCTATGTTTTCTATAAGAATTGCCATGATCTGATCTTGGGAGCCAAACAAACCAGAAAAGCATACAAATCCCCACATTCACACTTACTGTAACTTGTGGGAATAAAAATTTTATAGTTGTGAGGAACCTCAAAAATCATTTCATGGTGACAGACTGAGAGCTGTGAGGAATTCATTCTGAGGCCGAGACAGGTGGAGTGGTCTGCACAAAGTTTCGCCACCACACCACAGCAAAACCACACAATTTTATATTGGATGTAAAATCTGAGGTCAGTCTTTTGACCATGGTTACATCAATCAATACAATGTGTGGTCCCCTGGCTCCATGAAGCAAGAACATTGTTAGAAGCATTGCTACCATCTGGAATACAAATTTTGTTTCTCCTCTTCTTTATTACTTTTAACTCCTTGCCTTTGAAACTAGCAGTGTTAATTGAGATAAAGTAGCCTTAAAAGACCATCAAATCCAGGGGTAGCTCTGAAATGAGACAAATGTGGCTGAGAACCCCTTATTAGCACTATGACCAAAAGGGAAATAATGTGATACTCTGGGCTCATCATCTTTTGCGACGAGAAGGGAAGCAGCCATACTCACGCTAAGGCAATGGTTCAGGCATTTATTTGGGAAGCCTCTGCTGTGAGCTTGCCTTGGAATGTGCCAATGTCTAGCCCAGGAATATACCCAAGGATGGAACCTGTCCTCAGAGAGCACATGTTTTAGTAGTAGAAACAAATAAAGATGCCATAGTTCCAATTTTACCCACCAACTCCCATTCCCCTCTCAGGTCGTAATCAGGAATAATTTCCTTATCTCAGCCCAAGTCAGAAACCAGGGCCAGGAGAGGCTGAGCCAAGCTAGATGCGTAAGATTCACTATGTCACAGGGTTGGCTCCTGACAGCAAGTGCGTCTTTAAACTGTACCCGGAGGCCTTCCTGGCCTCATCCTAGTCATAGCCTGGCACCAAACATGTCACTTGGCTTAAAAGTACTTAACTCAGTTTGAAATGAGTCACATGCTTAGGTCATTATTTGATTGATGGCTGGCTTTCACTCTAGATTAGAACCCATTTACTAGCAGGACCATGTGTTCTTGTCCTCACCACGCTACCCCACTGCTTGCATCCCAGCCCCCAACACACACACAAAGTGGTCCTCCATACATATCTGTCAGAGGAGGGGCTAAATAGAAGTAAGAACTGATAAACGATGGGGAGGGGGTGTAAAGAGAACTAGGAGAGCCCAGACTCAGGGACCTAAGCCCACCGTGGAGTGTCAGAGAAACCAATGCAGAAAAGATGGGGTCTGTGCTGAGTTCCAAAGCCTTTCTCCGCAAATTAGATCTCCAGGCTGGCAGCATACAGCAAGAACCTGGGCACTCACTGGAAATGCATACTTTTGGGAACCCCCTCCCTAAATCCAAAGGATGTACCAAGACCTCCAGGTGATTTCTATGCATTTTGAAATTAGCAAGCATTGATCTGCCTTACACAGGTGTTTAGAAAGGTAAAGCCCAGGAAAGGACCCCTCAAGGCAGAGGACTCCATGGAAAAAGTGGTCAGTTTTAAAAATTAAGTTATGATAAAAAAAAATGTATTGTGTAATTCTATGAACCAGCCCAGATCTAAATATTCTAAATATTCCAAATATTCCCTGTCTTCTTCATCTCCTCAATAAGCTTCTGGTCTAGTGTTGTTATAATTCCCATTTACAGCTGAAGAAAGTGAGGTGGAGAAGGACTCAGCGTCTTACTGGTGTTCTTAAGTTACCACTGGCAATTAACCCTCATCTTACCCTGGGCTCACACTCAAGTCGTCTCCTGTGATTTGGGTGGGTCTGGCTTATGGCAGCCTTCAATACATGTACTTCCCCCACTGAAAGAGTCTTGCCAATTCCGTAGTGTCTGTCCACTCCTTCTCCTTTAAATACCTCATCTGAGCTCTGATTCTCAAACAAACAAGCACATGTGATTCTCTGATGAAACAAATGACATTCGTTTTTAAGCTGGCACGTGTCTTGGAGGAGAGCCACAGAGGAAGTTTCCTCAGCTGGTGATCCTACTGGCAGACAGGAAAGGGACATGATGACAGAGGAGCTGCCCCAGAGAGCAGGCACAGGGGTAAGCCAGCACAAGGTGTCCGGAAACTGGGGATGGGTTCAACTGTGGAACTTACTCTCAGGCACGAGGGGTGAGATTACTTGACTTTGTTAGGCCTACTCCCTGGTGGGTGGAGGGGTAGCTTGGAGGAGCACAGGGAACGACATAGTTGGGTGATCATGGGGGCTTCCCTGGAACAAAAAGGAGGGGGAGGAAGGCGAGCTATAGACCGAGCCCAGTAATGGAAGACAGTACCATCAGGAATTCACACAAGTTGGGTGGGAGTCTGATGATTTTTGATTTGTTGAGATTGAGCTGCCTGTGAGACCCTTAACTAGAGGTGCCCAGAAGGTCACTAGATGGCCTGGTCTTAAACTTAGCTGAGAAAACTGGGCTAGAGATACAGGCTTAGGAGTAAGCAGCACCTAGATCCATGGTCAGTAATGGAGGGAGGGAGGGATTGTGCAGGGCAATGCGTGGAGTGAGGTGACGAGGAGACACATGGAATGGAAATTTAAGGAGCCCCAACACTGAAGAAAAGAATTGAAATCTGAGAAGGAAGAGAACATAAGCCATACTAGACTGTATCATAGAGACACAACCATGACTCAGGTACAACCTCTGCCTTAGAGAAGGTCATGGCCCAGCTGGCAAGAAAAACATGAAGACCAATGACAGCAGCATGTGGCAGGGCAGATGGGCAGGGAAAGGGTGATGGCATCAGAACAGCAGGAATACCTAACTTGGTCTGGGGTCCTGGGAACCCTTCATGATCTTGAAGTTTCTCTTTGCTACTTACAAAACTCTTTAAGGCATAAAGATACTTGTGGCTGGGTGCCTGGGTGGCTCAGTGGGTTAAAGCCTCTGCCTTCATCTCAGGTCATGATCCCAGGGTCCTGGGATCAAGCCCACGTTGGGCTCTCTGCTCAGCGGAGAGCCTGCTTCCCTTCCTCTCTCTCCGCCTGCCTCTCTACCTACTTGTGATCTCTGTCTGTCAAATAAATAAAGAAAAATCTTAAAAAAAAAAAAAATGCTTGTGGCTGAAGAAGCCAAGGCCATTTGGCCAAAGTCGCTGGAAAAAAACCATGGTAAAAATAGGATAAGAATTTGTTTTAAGGAAATGTACTTACAAGGTTTCAAAAATATCTCTAACTGTCCACTGGCAGAGCTCAGAGTTGGTCTCTGGCTGAAATGGTGTGGCAGGACCCCAAGGACTGCTTACGATACCATTATTCACTTGGTAAAAGGCAAGACCTGTATCTATCTCTTAAATAGAGAAGGAGGAGGACTATGTTCATTGGAAACTGACCGTAGGGGCCATGAATGCATTTTCCCATGTGCTGCCCACCACCAATAGGTGAGGAAAGCTCACCCAAAAGAGGGGAGTTTGACTTTGAACTTAAAAGAAAACAAGCTTGCTATTCTTGATTTTGACTTTGTTTCTTGAACTAATTGACAGTATAAAGGAATCAAGTGGGATAATGCTAAAAATGGAAGACTTAACTCAAAACCTTTTTGGGAACTTCAAAAAGACTGTTTTGTTTTTTTTTTTAAAGATTGTATTTATTCATTTGATAGACTGAGATCACAAGTAGGTAGAGAGACAGGCAAAGAGAGAGAGGAGGAAGCAGGCTCCCTGCTGAGCAGAGAGCCTGATTTGGGGCTCGATCCCAGGACCCTGGGATCATGATCTGAGCTGAAGGCAGAGGCTTTAACCCACTGAGCCACCCAGGTGCCCCAGGAAGGCTGTTTTAACTGCATTGTGTTCCAGTATCTAAAATCAGGCTTGATCTAAGCAATGATCTATATACCATGCTCAGAAAAGTGAACCAGTTTTGTACAATTCTCTCCCCTTAAAATGAGGCAGACTTGCCCCGCTGGTGCGGAGTATCAGAAATGAGGTCTGAAAGTGGGAGAGCTTCTTGCCCATAGCTGTACCTGTATGAAGCAGGTGAACATTGACTAGAGACCAGAAGTCAGGCCAAAGGAGCCATCTGGGGTGTGCTCAAGGACACTTGAGTAAGGTGTTGATGTTGGGATTCAGAGCCAAGGTACTGAAGAACCAAGAAGGAAGTGAAAGAGGTGAGCCCTGTGTTGGACTTTTATTTTTTGACCCGTTTAAAATTTTCACAAATGGACAAACACTTAATGGATATTCTAGGTATCTAACTCTCCCACCTCTTTCTCCTTTTTCTTTCTTTTTTGACTTAAATGATCTAGATGATCACTTGGGATTTTTCTTCATGTTGTCTATATAACTTTTTAAACACACATCTAACAAAAACTCCGCTTGGGGCTTCCAGCCCAAAGCACTTCAGAAGGAGGTAACTTTTGATGTGTTTTCTTGTTTCTCACTGACCTCCCCTTCTGTTCTGTCTTATTTTCTAGAGAAACTAATTTCTGTTCTATCTTATTTTTTAGAGAAACTAATTTCTCTTCTCTCACTGATTACTCATTCCCTGCTGATAACTGTGTGATTCAGGGGGTGGGCAGGGGAAAGGAAGGAGTCATGTAGCATTCATTCATTCCATTCGTTTAAAAGTACTGTGCTCAGAACTGTTTCATGGGCCAAGTGCTCTGCCACATGCTGGGAACACAGAGGTAAGACACTGCCCTTGACCTCAAGGGGGCTCCCAGGGAATGTTATGACATTGCTCTGACAGAGGACAAAGGCAGGGTGTACAATGTACGAAGGAGAGGTTATTAAGCTTTGCCTAAGCACCTGGTCTGCCTACCTGTGGGTAGGGATGGGTTTCCTGGAGGTCCCAAGTTTTTAGCTGGGGTCACGGTAAACATGGACCAACTGGGCATGCCCAGAGCTGCAGACCAGCCTGACCCTTGCCAGCACGAGGCAGACACTCCCTCCTGCCACATCGTCCAGTCTAGGCTTGGGATATATTCAGTTTGTGGTAAGAAACTACTTAAGTAATCGATCCTTTAGCCCTTTCTTGGGTCCCCGTCCACTCTCTTCACTAAGATGGAACGTCCATACCCATCCATAATGTCTTCTAGAGTCTGACCTTTCCTTTCACACAACTCCTAAAAGAAACTCACCACACCTTTGATTTTTCATGCTTTAGAGGTCTGTAGGAAAAAAAAAAAAGCCAGAGAGTTGTATCTATATAAAATATTTACAGAATGCAGTGTTCTAGATGTGTATTTTCTGAAAGATTTATTTATTTATTTGAGATAGAGAAAGAGAAAGAGAGAGAGCAAGGGAGAGGCAGAGGGAGAATCTTTTAGGCAGACCTTCCATTGAGCAGTGAGCCTGAGGCAGGACTTGATCTCACCACCCATGAGATCATGACCTGAGCTGAAACCAAGAGCTGGATGATTAACTGGCTGAGCCACCCAGATGCCCCTCCAGACATGTTTTAAGAACCAAGTACAAACCTCTCTACCTCTGCACCCAGAGTCACAAACTCCCTCCCAAATTGCATTCAAGAATTACCCTCATTAGAGCAACAGCCTTGACTATCCAGAACACAGTTATTTCCCAGAACCTAGAACCCAACAGGCAGTCACAAATATTTGTTGAACAACCTTTCTATTCGATCCTCATTCTCCTCTTCTTCCTATGCAATCCTGAGTTTTTGAGATGCAGTAAAATCTCATCTATTTTTGCCACCCTCTCTTACCCATGGAAGGGCTATGTGTCAGTATTCTGGTTCCAGAAATGTAAGTAGATGTTATTGGGCAGGGATCCCAGAAGAGCTCCTAAAAGGGCAACCTATTCAGTTGACAAATGTTCCTAGACCATCTTAACCTTTTGCCTTTTGCCCTCTTCTTTTTCCTGCCTGCAAAGAGGCCATGGCAGCTTGGAGAAGAACACCCAGTGGCTTTCAACTGACCTTAAGGAAAAGTCTTTCTGGTATGGAATCTACTTTAGGCCATCCCTGATGGGTTGTTGTACAAATTTCCTTTGAAGAATCCCCATGACAGGGAGGTCTTCACTTCAAAAAGCAGTCCCCCAGGCAGGTCTGTTTGTTATAAAATCTTGGCTTTAGATGAACCCAAATCTCTCACACTACAGTGACCATCAGTTGATCTTTATTCTGTCCCAGGGGAGACACGTAAAATAATGAGTCTCTCTTCACTGTGATAGCACCCCACATATCTGAGAACACCCACCATATCTCTTCTACATCCTATATCCCTAGGCTTCTAATGGTTCTTCCTTTTTACTTGGTCTTGTTCTATAAATTGTTTATGCTGCATCTCATCTTCCCATGTTCTAAGTTAAAGAAATACATATATTTTGATTATGCACCCCCTAATCCTTGGCCATCCCTGTTTTATAAGCAATCGTGTGTATTCAGCATGTAATTGTAAAAAGAAAAAAAAAAAGGAAGATTTTGAAATGGTTTCCTCCAGTCAGCTGGAAAGCTAGCTGACACAGGATAAGATGTATTGTTTACCCAAGGAAATGGTGCCAGATCTTGTTTTATGTGAAAATTTCATACCGGTAAACATTCTACATTGAGAGGGCAGTTTTTAAAATTTCCTCCTAAAAAAACCCATAAATGCGATTTGATTTCCCATCTAGCTCATGTCCCTCACCATGCATAATTTTATGATTTCCTGATTTGGGGGAATTTTGTGCCTCAAAGACATTATGGCATAGGGGTGCCTGGTTGGCTCAGTAGGTTAAGCCTCTGCTTTCAGCTCAGGTCATGATCTCAGGGTCCTGGGATCCAGCCCTGCATCGGGCTCTCTGCTCAGCAGGGAGCCTAGTTTCCCCCTCTCTCTCTGCCTACTGCTTTGCCTACTTGTGATCTCTCTCTCTCTGTCAAATAAATAAATAAAATCTTAAAAAAAAAAAAGACATTATGGCATAAAAGACAGGAGGACATGGGGCAGAAGGGGAAGAAACTCCCAGGAGGTAAGGAACGTGTAAGATATTGCACCTATGAAAATACATGATCTTGGGATGCCTGGATGGCTCAGTGGGTTAAAGCCTCTGCCTTTGGCTCAGTCATGATCTCAGGGTCCTGGGATCAAGCCCAGCATCTGGCTCTCTGCTCAGCGGGGAGCCTGCTTTCTCCTCTCTCTCTGCCTGCCTCTCTGCCTACTTGTGATTTCTGTGTCAAATAAATAAATAAAATCTTAAAAAAAAAGAAAATACATGATCTTGCGAATTGAAATTCAAATATCAAATCACAGATATCCAAGAAACAAAGACTGGCAGGTTTATCTGACAATGCATTAAGTTATAACCCCAGTTCATTGGTTGGGGAGGTGGTCACATGGTTGCATTTACAGATAGCATAGCTTTTATTCCTACCAGCCTGTGGCCTGGCCTCCCTCGGAATGTCTGGCAACTCAGTGGTTAATTAATCTACCTTGCTCTTTCTGTACCCTGCAGGGCTGACGGTGAAATCTTGCAGTGAGAAGATCTGGCTCCCAAGAGCTGCTTAACTGACCTGACTCCTTAAAATAGGCTTTCATAAACAAAACGCACATGATATAATTTGAGTGTGTAAGTCCAATTACATTTCCTGGGAAAGCATAGTGCAGATGGTCAGGGTGGCCACTGCTCTGCTGTGGATGGCTGGGGGAGGTGGCATTCCTACACTCAGGCCCCGAGAAAAGTCAGACACAAAATTACCTCCAGGAGCCATCCTCTTGCTTAACTAAGGTTTAAAGCTATGTACCATAGAAACCTCCCAACCTTCAGTTTCTGTTACCTAGATTTCCAGCCCAGAGAAAACAAAGAACACGCTTCACAATCCGTACTTCAGGGGTGCCTGGGTGGCTCAGTGGGTTAAAGCCTCTGCCTTCAGCTCAGGTCATGTTCCCAGGGTCCTGGGATGGAGCCCCACACCGGCCTCTCTGCTCAGCAGAAACCTGCTTCCTCCTCTTTCTCTTTGCCTGCCTCTCCATCTACTTGTGATCTCTACCTGTCAAATAAATAAATAAAATTAAAAAAAAATCCATACGTCAGGTGAACTGATAAGTTGTCCAACTGAAGATTCTGGACCTGCTGGTTTCTTGAAGGGTTACTATTGTGCCCACTTGTGGGGAAGAGGAAAGCTTTGAGAGGAATACTGCAAGCGTCTCTTATGTTCTGAAAATAAACCCATGTAGGATCAACTAAAAGAGATACACTTGTGAAATGAATAAATTAGCATCCCAAGAAATATTTAGACAACAGTGAAATGTCACGGCAGCATGATTGTAGTAGTATCCTCTGATTACACGTTACCAGAAGCACTGAACGTGGGATAAGCTTTTTTTTTTTTTTTAATCTTTCCTTTTTATACTTGGTTTCACTTATTTTTGATGAGCTCTTACAATGCCATCAGTCATCAAGGTGTAAATATGACTAATGCATTTGGCCTACTTAGCATGACATTGCAGCAGCTGCACCAGAAGGAAAAGTCCTCCCAGTCTTCCCGGTTATGATCTAATTATGCTCTGACCCACTGATACCAGTCAGGTGACATTACCGGATATGAAGGAAAACAAATTCATCATTCAGTCTTGCAGCGCACACAACTTACAGTCATTTTACAACTGTCTCTAAATACATAGGCACCAAGCCTATCTGCAACTCTAGGGCCAAGGGGTATAGGACAGGGCTGAAGGGATTTAACTGGTCACTCCGCAGTCATTAAAAATATCCTTTGCAAAGCCTACATCTCTATCTCAAAAAACAAAAAACAAAAAACAAAAAACAAAACAAAACAAAAAAAACGGTGGGGGGAGGAAGGAAGAGATTGAAGGAGGAAAGGAAAGGTTGTGGGAGGGGGAGGATTAGAACCAAAAAGGACAGTGTCTGGGCATTTTTCACAAGAAAGAAAAAGTAATATTTCCATTTCCTTGCATTCAGAGGAAACTCTTGGGAATGGTGACAGTCAAATCTCATTTTGAAACACATTTTCCAAGACATGCTGGGGACACTGCAATTAGTTTTTTAAGCCTATATGAATTTGCTGAAGGAAAATGTACAGAAACGGATGTATTTGGAGTTTTAAAAAAAATGCACACCATAACGAGCAAGGCGCATTAAACAGAAGCCCAGTTACACTCCTTTAATGGATATTTTCTGTTTTGAAGTAAGCACTTACATTGATACTAACCACCAAATTGGGGTGATTTAAATTACATGCCATTTGGTGTATGTGCATTAAGTAGTCCTACAATTCCTTTGATTTGATTTGAGTTAGCAGATTTAGACAAAAAACACAGAATATACACTTAAGTTTAAATTTCACAAATGAGGGGAGAGATATTGATGATTCTATTATACTGACTCTATGTTTACTGTGAAGCCAATCCTTCATGTAAATAATCAGAAATACATTCTTTATATGTTTTAAAGATTTATTTATTTTGAGGGACAGAGTGAGAGCATGTGCGTGAACACCCGGGGGAGAGGCAGAGGGAGAAGGAGAGAGAGAGAGATCATCTCAAGCAGACTGCCCCCTGCTGAATGAGGAGCCACTGTGGGGCTGGATCTCACAACCTTGAGACCATGACCGAGGGGAAATCAACAGTCAGACATTCCACCAACCGAGCTACCCAGGTTCCCCTAAGTCAGCAGGAATGCATTTGAAAGCATGTACAAAGGCCGCATCTCACATGACCCCCACCAGCTCATACCATTAACCACTATATTACCCAGTACAAAATGAATTTTCTCCCAAAGGATTTTTTAAAGGCAAGATTAAGCTAAAAGTCCCTCATTATTAGTCAAATTTAATGATCATGATTTAATTAGTATTTTTTCTGGCTCTAGCCTCTATTGTTTGATGGGATTTGTGTAAGACCGTAAAGAAAATGCTGCATGGAAATTCAGATCTGACAGCATGACCTTGAGCACTACCTCACCTGGATTTGCATACCTGGCTGCTTTTGCTCCTAGAGTTATCTTGGAGAAATCACCTTTACTCTGACACTTCTGCTTATCGGCCTCACCAAGAGGTACAGAAGACTAATTAGCCACCAGCTTTAACATTTCAGAATCCCCAAGGGGAAATATAATGCAGCTATCTTTCTGGTTAAATATTGCTGCCTCTCAGTTTTCCAATAACTAAATGATCTTCACCACTTTATCACTAATGAGCTGAAGAATGAGAATAAGATGAGTTTCAAATGTTAGGTAGCTCACATTACCATCACTGGCAATTAAAATAGAGTAAAATGCAAATTACAGTGACAGTTTTTAGGATTTACCTGAGCCACGAAAGAACCTAGCAAATAAGACCCCAGTATTAATATTTTATCCATACATATTCCTTGATTTTGTAATCAAGTTTTAGATGGATAAAGTGAACTGACAGGATAAACAATTTACGAGGTGGAGAAAAAAATCCGTGTCATCTCTGGACAAAGGCACTACTATTGGTGACCTGAATGATGTCCATGAAGCAGATTTAACTTGAGGTAGATGAAGTATCCCGATGAAGGAATGGCTGCAGCCCTCTTGTTACCTATAACTGAGCTTTGTCAGGGTGGATAGAAAACCCTTTGAACTGAGCTCTGAACCTTCTGAAAGTTCCTCATATCTCCAATGCCACTTGGGACCTAGAACATACATGGGTGATTCCATATAATAGGAATTCTATATAATAGGATAATGTATCTTATTATATAGGATAATACATTATCCTATTCTATAGGATAATACCCCTTAGTTTGGGTGGGAAGTCTATGAATTAAGTCTAACGGTTCACTGAATGGAGAAAACATAAGCTATCTCTGTGCTGATGGCAAGGAACCTCGTGGGTAGCCCTTTTCCAGTTGTATCTTGTGTCCACAGTGGAAAGCATATGATGATTTAAATGAACACACGGCCCTGTCTCTTCACATAGGGCATCTGTGGAGATTTGCAGCTTGGTTGTTACCCTGTCAAATCGTGGATGTAGTTTCCACAAGGGGGAAAAGAACAGAAACAGATTCTCATAGCTTGGGTTAGGCAAGAGAAGGCAATCATTGACTCATTTGTTACTTTTGAAAATGGCATTTTCAGTAAGTGAAACAGTTGCTGAGGTGTGTTCACTTTACACTCTGATGTAGCTTCTTGCTTCTTGAAAATGCTAAGTTAAATGTGAGCCATTCTCTGATGGGAATCAAGATGAATGCGGAGAAAGATGATATTCCAGCATCAACGGCCTTCACTTGACAAGTTGGTATCCCGCTGAGCAAGATGATGAGCTAGCCACAAAAAGCCTATGCCGAGAAATTCAGACATTTTTCTCTCATGGTTTCCCTTTGTTTGTTTGTTTGTTTTTTTTCATTAAATGTTCATTCGTGTGCTATACTGGGTACTGCCCTCCTGAGTAGTGAAACAGGTACTCCTTAGTCTTGAGTCAATTCAAATGTGGGTTTGGAAAGAAGCACTCAGAAGGTTTCTTAAGAATGATGACTTTGGAGTTAGGATTTGAATCGTGTTCTCACCACTTGTTGGGCTCACCGTCTTTGGGATATCTCTTTAAAGTTCCCAAGAATTGGGGCGCCTGGGTGGCTCAGTGGGTTAAGCCGCTGCCTTCGGCTCAGGTCATGATCTCAGGGTCCCGGGATCGAGTCCCGCATCGGGCTCTCTGCTCAGCAGGGAGCCTGCTTCCCTCTCTCTCTCTGCCTGCCTCTCCGACTACTTGTGATTTCTCTCTGTCAAATAATAAATAAAATCTTTAAAAAAAAAAAAAAAGTTCCCAAGAATTTGTTCTTTCTTCTATGAAATGAAAATGAAGGATACCATCTGTTTGACATCATTAGATGTGATAATATATGTAAAGGCCCTTAGTTACTTGTAAAGCATTGGGCCAGTGTGAAGGATTATCATTGTGCCTTGGTTTTGCCAAAGGCGCTTATATATAAAATACTGTTTAATGCACATATAACTCACATGTGATTGTGCACATAGAAATCTTTTACCAGCGCAAGGTGAGGGGGCTTGGATATTTTATAATATTACCTTTGCATTGGACAGTCTTATTCATTCTGTGTGTGTGTGTGTGTGTGTGTGCGCGCGCGCGCGCTGAGTGCCTGCTGGCTGTCTGGCATTTTTCTAGGTGCTGAGGATAAATTGGTAAACACATAGATGTCTATGCCCTTACGTGGTGTTTATGTTCCTGTGAGGGTGGGGGTGGGGGTGGGGGAAAACAGAGCAAATAAAAACAAATTAGATAATTTCAGATAGTGAACGTGCTCAGGAGAAAACAGAACAAGCCAAGCACTAGGGAACGGCATGTAAATGGAGTCCAGAATAATGAGAATGTCTCAGTCATGGAAAGACCTGGGGAAAATCATTTTAAGTGGCAGGCAGAAAGGCTAAGAAGTGGGGAAAGAGCTCAGGATCTCTGAAAGAGGAGAAAGGTACTGTGTATTTGAAGCCTGAGGAGGAGAAGAGAAGGAAACATAATTAGAGAAGGAGCAACTTGTTTGTAAGGGGACTGAGTGACCCTGGTAAAGAGTTAGGGTGTTAATCTAATTGCTATAAGCAGTCATTAGCAGGGCATGCCTTGTATGTTCCCAAACAGGGAAAACTAAAAGGTACCTATTCAAAAATCAGAGATGTTTTAAAAAGCAGTTAATTCTCCATGTCACCCACCTGCAAGATCTAAGGAAGAAATTTGGACCTCTAGAGGGCGCCAAAGGAAAACATTTTGAAGCCTAACCCACAAAGGTCTTTTCAGCACCTGAAGCCGGAGAAGAGCGCCCAGGCTGTTGGCTAGGACTCTGGTAAAAGCTGACTCCACTGGGAAACCCCAGTTTACCTACAATTTCTACCCAAACAGAGAGTCAAATGAGCTTGGTTTGCATGTACCTGGACCTTGGTTTTCAAGTGAAGGACTGTTTATCATGGGATAGGAGTGGGAAGACATTTTGGGGTTATTTTTAATCTTCTCCCATCTGGTAGTATTTGAGTAGAGCATAAAACAAATATGAAGCCAAAATTTACTTTCTGGATTCATTTGGCAAGCAAAGCGTCTCTATACTTAGAACCTTGAAAATATTCATCATTTGCCACTTGGGATGTTGTTATTCTAAATACTATCCCAAACTCACTTGATGAAGTCTCTGCGATATGTGCTCAGGAAGGTTACCGCATGGAAAGCGGTGGGTGATGACCAATGGGATTTTCTGCAAATGAGCAGATACCTATCCTATATCATGAAAACAACTCACAGTGAAAAAAATAAAGGAAAAGAAGGAGGAGAAAGAAAAAGAGGTGGATGAGATGCGGAAGCAGTCTGATGATGCGGAGATACATAAAGAAGAAAATGCAAAAAGAGGGCTTGGAAGAAATGGAGACTTTCAAAGGCTAGCAAGGTTCAGAGCCATGTGTGAAGACTGAGAAGCACAGTTCTGAAGACATATTTTACACAATCACAAATTGAGACTTTATCAGTTGGAGGTAGTAAAGGCTCACGGTAATTTCAAGAAAGCATTCATTACCATCTTATTAAGGCCAAGTTCAGCTGGTCAGCCCTTCCTCACAGAGGCTCTCATCTCCCCATTTCATGCTTGATGATCACAGCCATGTACTTTATAACACTCTGCTCTGCCCAGGGAGACTTCAAAAAGCACCGAAAAAGCAGCCAACCAGACATGTAACCTGAGCAAATGGATACAGGGCCATCAGAGAAGAGCAAGAATCCCAAATCCACTAGAAGCCCAGAAGGTCGATGATGGGTAAAGGGCCGTATAGGTGCCAGCATGCCAGAAACCATGAACAAATGTCAGAGGTGTCGCACCTGGTTATTCAACGATGTCTTCAAACTCGAACATGAGGAAGAGGAGTTTTTAAGCTTCCAATAGAGCAAAGTGGCTGAGGCTGAGCCTGGAGCAGGAACATGCAAAGCAGGCTCCCGTCCAAGCACCTGTGTCAGCCTCCTGTGTGGAAACAGTTCAGCTGACATGTTTCTCTCACTTTTATGGAGAAACCCCCAGATTTAATCTCCTGCTACCTATCAGACATTCGGCAAACAAAGTGTCGGACCATTAATTATCTACTGATTTTAATGAATTTCAACAATAAAGTCATCATCCATCTTCTCCTTCACAGACAGTGGGAACTCTGTTCCCAGAAACACATCCCTACTTAACGGGAAAGAGAGGAAGAAAGGAAGAAAAGAGATCGGAGGTCGGGTTCCACTTAAATATTTCAGACCATCTATATCAAAATGCCCTTTATCAATTAAGCAAAACTTGCATTCTTTGCCAAAGACACTTCCCTCCCACCTTACCCGTCCGAGATGAGGCTGATCTATGCAAAGCACTGGGTTCAGATCCTATAATAAGAGAAGATATCCTCTAGGACCCCAAGGCAGTGAAGAATACCAAAGTAAAATACGTATCTTGGAACCATCTGAAGGACTGGATGATATAACATAGGTCGGGTTCCCACCAGCAATTGTTATGTGTTCAACAAACGCTATTGCCTTCCAGAGCTGAGGATTTGTGGCACAGAGATACACAGAAACCCAACTCTGAATCCCGGAGTCCCTTACCACATCCTGCTGTGACTCTTGTGAGTAAAAGTTGTTAAAGGAATGGGTCACCTTCTAAATCGGGATGCTTCTCCTCCTCTCTAGAGACTACAGACCCTGGGGGACGTGTGCAGAGGAGAAAGAAGGCTGTTTCTTAGCTGCTTGTCTGAGGAGAATTACTCACAGAAGCAGAAAAGAAGGGCAGGGCTAGAAGAAACTTTAGAGGTCATTTAGTTCCAACTCTACGATGAGCGAAATGCCATCCCACCAACACGGAGGACCTCCCAAGTAGGAGGCACTGTGCCAGGCGAGTAGAGGGGCCTTCCCAAAAGCTACTTCTAACTAAACCCGGGGAGTGGGCAGGGGAGGGGGAGTGCAAGGCAGGCAGGAGTTACCTGGTTGACGGAAATGACAGCTAGCCGAGGAATGGCCGCCTGCAGGGCCACCTGCAGCAGAGAGGTGCCCAGGCCAGCCAGGATGGCCCAGGTGAGCGGCAGCGGCAGCATGCTGTAGGTGGCGAACAGTGTGAAGAGAACGTAACCGATGCCATCACCCAGAAGCCCGTAGCCAAGGCCTGCTGCCAAGATCTGGGTGGTCATGGCCACCCAAGTGACCACGCCACTGTACTGCAGGTACGTGTGCGAGGTGGTGTCCTTCCTGACCACCACCAGGGCGCAGATCACCACCTCGATGCCAGTGAAGAAGCCCAGGAGGATGCCCTTGAGAGGGTCCATCGGGGCCGAAGCCAGGCTCAGGTGGAGGACCAACAAGGTGAGTTTGGTCAGCACGTCCAGCACATTCATCACCACCTCGGATTTGCGCCTCTGGCCCAGGAAATAGCGCTGGTAGAGGCGCTCCAGATCCCGGGACTTGAAGGAGTTGCGCAGAGTGGGGAAAATGACCCCTCGGTAGCTGTAGCCTCCGTTCAGGAAGAAATCCGAGTTGCTCGGGGCACAGTCCAGGTGCAGGAAGCCCAGATCACCCCCGCCCCCGCTCCCGCTGCCGCTGCCGCTGCGTTCCGGGAAGACTTTGGTGCCACCGGTACTGTGAGCTCTCTCCCCGGGGCCCAGCGAGTAGAGGGGCAGCGCCGATTCGCTGGACAGTTGCGCCGCGTGATGGTTGGGGCCGCCGCCTGCAGGGTCCGAGGCTTTGCCGGAGCCTCTACTCCCGCTGCCGCCGCCGCTACCCCGGTGCCCGTGAATGAAGCGCTGCTCGGTGATATGCCTCACCGCCGTCTGCCACAGCAGCCGCTGCGGCCGAGAGCCGCTCCCGCCGTCGCCGGCCGGGGGCGTCGGGTGGATGGTGTAGAGTTCCTCGCTGCCGCTTAGGCAGCGCACATCGGAGAGCTCCATGGCGCCGGGCCGCAGGCGGGGAGGCGCAGAGCAGGAAGGAGGCAGCTGGAGGGGAAGGGTCCCAAAGACCCCACCGCGGCCTGGCGCGAGCTCGGCGGAGAGCCCTGGTATCCCCGGCCGCCCGGTCGCGCGAGCCTTGAACAGGAGGCCCGCGCGTCAGGTCATAGTGCGCCCCGGGGCAAAGGGCGTCTGGAAGATCGCCGCAGACCCCTGCGTCCTTGCGCGCCGCCCTCCAGACAAACCGCGCAGCTGGGGTGCGAGGGTGGTGTCCACAGAAGCCGCGGCGCTTTGAGCCACGCAGCCCCCTTCTCGGGCTCAGGCTTCTCGGCCACTCCTCGGCTCAGCGTCTTGGCGCAGCCTTTGCTCTCCAAGAGGCGCCTGGGCGCCGTGCTCCTTTCTGCTGCGCGCCGGGTGGGTCCTGGCTGCGGCACTGGGCTCGGGACACCCACGACTCGGCGGCTGCAAGAGGACTGGCTAAGGGTAACCCGCTGCGGCTGCGGGTGCGAAGTTAGCCGCTGTAGCTGGAGCAGAGACCTTCGGAGAACTCCATTGCGCCGGGATGGGGAGCAGGGCGGAGCTGGGGGCGGGGGCAAAGAAGGGGGAGGTGTGGGGGACCAGGAGGTGGCGGGGTGCCCCGCGGAAGGTTGAAGAAGTGGTATCCTCGGGACTCAAAAGTCACCAAACAGTTAATTTGGAGCAGGGGGTGTGCTGAGGCTCCCTCCTCGGCTCATCTCTGGCTGTCTCCTCTTCCAGCTCGAGGACTGACCGCGCGGCGCTGGCTCTGGCCCGTCGCATCCCCCTGGGAAGGGGCGGGCGGCAGGGTCCCAGTCGCGGTTAGAAAGCGAGGCCAGCCCTTCCAGTTGTGCTTCCGAGGGGTCGGAGCCCACAGTTCCTATTCCCTTCACTTCGCTCTTCGGAGTCCATTTGGCCCGGAGCTGGGAGGCGGGGGCAGGGAAAAGTGGGGAGGGCTCCGAAGCCAACAGCTCTGAGATCGCTGAGAAGCCACCGGTGCGGATCCCTGACGCTAAGAACCGAAGCTTGGCGGGTGCGGCGCGTGTAAGGTTTGGATGAGGAGGGAGGCCGGAAACCGCGGGGAAGTCGACTGAGACGCCACGGGACCCAGGGACGCGCCTCGTGCCACCCTGGTGCTCTGAAGCGCGCGGCGGGCACCCGGCAGCGGGGAGGAATTTGGAGACCTGTCAGTTCGGTCAGACACCCGCGGGGACTTAAACCCGCCCTCACGCAAGCCACGCCTCCGGAACCGGGTGGGGGTGGTGGCGGGAAGCTGGCACCCAGATCTGTCCAGGACGCCCCAGGTCTTGGAGGTAGCAACACGCACAGGCCGGCGTGGGTGAGGACGACCGCGGGCGCCCCGGCCTCCCCCCGCGCGATTATCCAGCGCTCCAGCTGGCCGCGCCGGCCGGTTCCTCCGCTATTCTTTTTTAGGCACTGGCTCGGGTCCTCGGCAGGTGCAGAGCCAGGACTCGTAGGCCGCTCTGCCCACGGACTCCTAAAGCCCAACGCGATGAAATAGAGGGTCTCCTTTCCGTCCTCCCCACCTGGGCATCTTTTGGTGCTACCAGCTATCTGGCTTAAAGCAAGAAGCCGCAATTGTAGAGACGGCTTCTAGCAAGAGCATTTGCTACACCAATCCCGAGGACTGGAGGGCTCGTCCTCTGAGTGCCGCGCACTCCAAGTTTCTCCCTGCTTACAATAGGAGGTGGGGGGTGGGGAACGTGGGGGAAAACATTTCCAGCAGCAGGCTCCAGCCCGGTTTCGCGCCCTCTGGGTTCCGCGCCCGGCCATGTGGAAGCGCCCGGTCCGGGTGCGGCAAGTTAAGTGTGGTCGCGGCAGTCCGGAGCCCGGCTGCAGGTGGTGGAACCGCGGCGGCCGCCACGTCTGCCACCGCAACTGCGGCTGCAGCCGGTGGAGCCCGGGCCCAGTGCACCGTCAGCTGATGGCCAATGACGTCAGGCCCTGGGCGCTTTCTCGGCTCCCGGTGGCGTCCAGTGAAAGCCCAGAAGACCGCCTGGCTGTCCCCCTCAGCACTCCGGAATGAGAGATTTCCCCCGCCCTCCCGAGGAGAAACTCCCCTCTCTCTGCCTGCCCTGAGTGGGGAATGGCTTTGAATGGTTCCCTTCCCCAACCACATACTCTCTCTCTCTCTCTCTCCAGGGTTATTTGGGTTCACTGTGTCCCAGAAACACGAGATTTAATTCTTTCCTTTTTATTCGTTTTTATTCACATACATGGTTTTCGCTTTAAATCCAGACTGGTCCACTGCCATGTACAGAGAATCCCAAGAGAGAAGACGACTGACATTTCCCCCTATCCCTTAACAGTAGATTTCTGGGATGTAATATCCATCCTGAAAAACTCCTTTAATACTAGGCCTTTAGAGTTGTAGTTGACCATCTCTCAAGAGAACAAAATTAAATGCTCAATTTTAAACAGAAAGAAGGTCGGTTCTACTTTTAAGCCGGTCTGTGGGTGAATTAAGTTAACTCTAAAGATCTCCCATGGTAGCTGTTCCACTCCCAAGGGGCTGGAGGTAAAGGGCAAATTGCACTCCCAAACTCAGTTTTGAAGTTATCTAGACATGAACGAAACCAGTCCAGAAAAGAAACACTGCTTGCTTCTCCCTTTCTAAATTGCTTGGACTCACCTGCATCCCCAGGTCTCCTGAAATTCTGGCGGGTAATAAGTGTCTTGACTTGAGGAGGGAGCCCAAAGAGGGCAGAAGGCTGGTGGGGGAGGGAGGCAGGTTCCTGCAGACCCTATGCCAGAATGTGTGCCCAGCTGTATCCTCTCTCAGGCATTGCCCCAAGTCATTTGTGCTAATGACTGTATTAGTAAACTTGGCAGCGAAGACACCTCTTTATTTTCTCAATCTTTCTCCTTGGGAGCCTGAGAACTCAGCCTGAATAAATGAGGGGTTGAATGCAGATGGAACTTTCCTATGAAAATCCTCCTCCTGGACATATCACAGGATGATTTATTCAGCAACAAAGAAGGCATGCCAAGGAGGGGGAGATTGGACCCAATCAGATAAAATGACTCAGGCTGATGAATGAGCATAGCACGCTACATAAAAAAAAAAAAAAAAACAAAAAAAAAAACAAAAAAAAAAAACCAAAGAATTTAATGAACTCAGGTTGAAACTAACGTATCAGGGAGAAAACGTTGCATCTGGTCAACTGACTCCTCTGAAATTTCCTTTGCTGTTAAGGGATGTTAGAACAGGTTATTTTAAAAGAAGAGCACTGAAGACAATTGGATTCAGTTCTTTTGGGGGCGACACAGTGCCATTCAGTCCTCAAAGCATTTTGTTTTCCAATGACAACTTTGCCTTTACACAAGTTTTTTAAAAAATATTTATTTGTCACAAGAGAGATAGAGAGCAAGAGAGTGAACACAGGCAGACAGAGAGGCAGGCAGAGGCAGAGGGAGAAGCAGGCTCCCCGCCGAGCAAGGAGCCAGATGTGGGACTCCATCCCAGGACGCTGGGATCATGACTTGAGCCGAAGGCAGCCGCCTAACCAACTGAGCCACCCAGGCGTCCCGCCTTTACACAAATGTTGAAAAGTTTTTTGAAAGATGCAAACCACCAAATGATTATCACTTAAAACAAGTTAACATACTGCTTTGAGGCTACAATGGGCCTCTCATCATGCCTTTACTTGTCCCCTGTCTATTTATTATGAGTGGGTGTTGGCTATGTTCAGGGACAGTACTTTTCAAATTCACATCTTTCTGTACACGGAGGAAGCCTTCTCTTGGAAAGGCCCCGTGTCTTCCTCTCTCCCCCTGCCATTTCCTTCTTTTAAAATACTACTCATCTCATCCTGCAAAGCCTAGGCAATGTCTCTGTGCAAATCCTTCCCTGATATTCCCAGTGAAAATTAAGAACTGCCTTCTGTGAAAGAAGCTTCCAACATGAGGAGGCATTGCGAAAAGAGTCACTCAAAACAGAGTCAGAAGAATCTCAAGGAAGTAGAGCCTAGGCCCATCCCCTGCTGTAGTTCTCAGAACTTTTGGCGTTTGTCAGTTGCAGATCTACCACCTTTTAGAACTCATTGAAGGAGAGAACTGATTTTCCTTGGGCCTATAACTTCCAGTTTCTAGCAACTAGAGGATTAACCTTCAACATAAAGCCATGAGTTATTTTACCAGGAGAAAATGGGTTTACTTAGGAATAACAACTTGGGACATGCAAACTATGGAAAAACTATAGGTCAGTCCAACAAACAAAGGAGAGGAACATTATTTTATGGAGGAGAAGGAGGAAATTGGGAAGGGTTGTTTTGAAAGCAAGTGCATTGGAAAAAGGCAAGAGTTTAGGGTGATGCTAGTTTCTGATAGGTAAGTTGCTGGGGGTAGTGGATTTCTTGAAGATTCAGTGTAGGTCTTTCCAGGTTGTCGGCTTGGAACTGATCATTTTTTTCTGTCGATGAGTCTTCTGTTGGAGCCTATTATTACAATTCTTTCTGTAATTCTGTTTCTTCCTGGTATGGCTCCCCTCTCTAGCCTCCCTACTCAACTTCAGTGAGGTTTCCCTTTATTAATTTTCCCAAGTGTACATGAAGATAATAAGATTAACAACAATTTATTGAGCACTTAAGATCTTTATGAACATCTTATTTAAGCATCGCAGCAATTCTCTGAGTTAAAGAGAATAAAATGCTATTTCCATTTTACTGACTAAGATACCCAGGCTCCATGCAGCTAAATAACTTGCCTGGGAACTCATGGTTAATAGATAACAAAATTCCAGCAATTAAATTTAGATCGTGTAATTCTAGCTTTCACATGCTTAATAAAAATGCTGTCACAAGTAGTCAACAAATGTTGACCTAATTTAAATAGGACTGATAGAAATGAAACTGTCAAATACATTTGGACTTTCCAAATGCAAATTAAGTAAGAGATTTCTGAGAAATTCACCCTTTGAGAAGTCTGGTAGCATGACCGGAATGGCAGATACAAGTAAGAGAACTAAATTCTTCTTTCCGTAGAGGGTCTGTTAGTTTTTTGTGCAGTTCAAGCCACAGACACTGTTTTTATGGTTTGTAAAAAAGCAGTTTTTCATATAATGAATTTAACCAAAATAATTACTTTGGTCTATTTTACTTCCTCTGGGTGGTCCTGGGGGAAACATCCTCTTGCCCTATTAGAAAATAACATTGTTGGCTTTGTGATGCTGATGTATACCACTGGCCTGTTTACAGTAGATACATTTAAGAAAAGGAAATTTATTTCCCTCCAATGCATCTTTGACTTGGTAGGTTAAGTATAGTAATATATAAATTTAAGTTTTATAAGCGCTGGGCCCTTTGCAAAATACCCTTAGGAACACTGACACTGAAGACATAAAATATTCACATGTAAAAGAAAAGATGGACTCAGTTCAGGAAGGGGACCTGAAACCAGAGAGATCCTGTTTCCAAGGGGAAGGAGGGTGTTTGTGACAGGGCAGCTTCCAAAGCTGGAAATCCTTAAAGGAAAAGTACATGAAATTTGCTAAGAGATACATCTTAAACGCACACCACACACAAAGAAAAAACAAAGCAAATGGTAAAAGCATGAAGTGATGGATGTATTAACTAGCGATTGTGGTAGTGAACTCACATTTTATATCAATTTTTACAATTTTTAAATATGCACATTTTTCATTTTCAATTATACCTCATAAAGCTGGAGGTGGGGGGAAGACACGCCTGTCGTGCCTGGAAGCTCTGCTCTTAGGAAATACCAAAGGCATTAACTGCTTTAATGGAACTTCAGGAAAAGTCAATGGCTAAAGTAAGTAAGGCTTACATTTTATCATGGCAATTATTTCAAAGTGTATATAAATGTCAAATTATTATTGTATGCCCTAGAACTAGTATAATACTGCATGTCAACTCTACTTCAATAAAAAAGAAATTAGTAGGGCTCTTCCATGAAAACAGTGTATGAATTATAAAACTTGGACTCACATTTCAGCTGGAATGTAACGTAATGTACTATAGAAAAAACAACATCTATTTTGCTCCTATCATGTATTTTCTTTGCCTTGAAAAATCCAAGGCAGGGGTGGGTTGGGGGGGGGTTGGGGGGTTGGTGAACCTCTTTGTATACATTTTGGATCTTCACAGGAACTAGTTTATATTGGATTCTAGTGCCTGGAAAGAGAAGACAGTCTCATCAGTGGGAAAATAATGTTGAAACAATATATCTACACGTAGAATTCATCAGTCAAGTGAGAGGAAGATATCTTACAGGGACTTAAACATTTTTTTCTTCTTAAAGGTGATTCACTAAGCACATAGGTGGCTCAAATGGTTAAGTGTTGGACTCTTGGTTTTGGCTCAGGTCATGATCTCAGCCCCACACCGGGTTCCATGGTGTGGGAAGTCTGCATGAGATTCTCTTCCTCTGATCCTCCCCCACTCACATACAAACAAACAAACAAACAAATAAATAAATAAATAATATTTTCTGAAAAAAGATGATTCCCTAGTCTCTCATTTCACTACAGCCTGAACTTACTATGACCTCACTTACTAAGGCTTCACTTATTGAAAGCATAAGATTAACAACACACACATACACAGCCCATTGGAGGAACCATTAAGAAGTTAGCTAAAAGAAATCATAATGAAAGAAAAAAATATGAGTTTCCAGCTAGTTCACCCATAGGACCAAAATCTCTTTTAGCTGTGGTTTAAGACCTGTTTTTTAATTTGACATACATATGAAGTTTTGGGGCAAATTGATCAGACTCAGTGAGAAATAAAGCAGATCATTTTCCTCATTGTTTTTGGGGGAAAACATAACCAAAAACAAAACCCAGCCATACCTGAGTGCTATTTCAGTAAAACAAAACATCTTATTTTGTAAGTATTTCATCCCTACCAACCCCCTCACCCAAGGAGACCTTTGGGATTTAGGTAGAATATTCAAGCTAAAAATTTATAGATGATATTATAATGTAGATATTTATACACATTTATGTAATTGTATGTATGGATCTCTGTTGATTAAATAAGCATAAAAGAAATACATTTCTTCATATTAAAAAAAAACAATATATTTCTGTTTTCACCCAATTGATGAGACATGTAACTCACATCTAGGGCTTTCATTTGTACCCTTCTGATCCTGGGGAGATGCCTTGGTTCTTGGCTCTTACTCAGTGCCCAGTGCACTCAGGAAGGTGTGCATTTGTGAATGTGGATGCCCTCTGGTCTTTGGCTCTCCCTTCATAAAGGTCACCCCAAGGCAGTGGGTCTTTTGTCTGACTCTCATGGTCCCAGTGGGAGAGTCTTCAAAGGTCTGCCTATGGTCCCATGTGTTTAATATAGCACATTGCCCTTCCTCTCTGGGGTGATGAACCCTCTCCAGGGCACTATGAAAAGTCATTAGTTAAGACTTGTGGACTTTCTCTGTGTCTGTCTGTCTTCTGTCTGTTTCTCTTCTTGCTCCAGACTAGGGATATCTCCTTTAGACTGACGAAAATCCTTTATGTGTTTCCTCAAAGGCCATCTGATTTTCCCCTGTGCACATGCATTCTTCCTTATACTTTATACTCCTTGTACCTCTAAAATCTTTAAGGTCTCCTCCAGGATTATATTTTTATAAAAACAAAAGATGGAAATATTACTTTTGATTTCTCTTCCTTCCTTACGGAAGTGATTTAAAGGAAGCTTGAATAAAGGCAAGGAAAAAGAGGAAAACCCAAAAGCAAAACCCATGAATTAATATCTCAAAATATGATTCACGTATACAAATGTATGAGATTCATTCTTCCCTCCAATCAATACTTTTTTTTTTTTCTTTTTACATTATCGGTTCCAACCAAATCGGACATTGCAAAATTACTTGGTGGATCATAATTAGCATTTAAGGGATAAATTAATGAAAGAGAGTAAAATAGAATAACAAGGACACTAATGTCTTGCTATATTCCATACTAAGGTGTCCTTTAGCATCCAAATTCTTCCTCTCTGAAGTAAAGAACAGAAAAAATATTTGATAAAATTTCAGTAAAATACCTTATGAAATTCTTGGTGTTACAGTATCTGAAATTCACAAAACATAAAGTTCAGTTTGACATGGTATTTCTCACTCTCCAAATTGATTTTTGAACTTTTGTTACACAAATAGGAATCAAATAGATTTAGATAGTGTGACCTACACACACACATAAACACACACACACTGCATGTACTGGGCATAATGTAAACTGTAATGTAGATTTCTTTTTTTTTTTTAAGATTTTATTTATTTATTTGACAGAGAGAGAAATCACAAGCAGGCAGAGAGGCAGGCAGAGAGAGAGGAGAAAGCAGGCTCCCTACTGAGCAGAGAGCCCAATGGGGGACTCGACCCCAGGACCCTGGGATCATGACCTGAGCCGAAGGCAGCGGCTTAATCCACTGAGCCACCCAGGCGCCCCTGTAATGTAGATTTCTAAATACAGATAGAAGTAAACAAAATGTTTGGTCTAGTCTTCAGATGCTTACTAGAATCATTAAATATTTTGCTTACCTAAAGTCATGGTTTAGCGAAATGGGTTGATTTTTTACTCAGGAAGACTCATTCTTTTTTTTTTTTTTTTTTTTTTTTTTTTAGGAAGACTCATTCTTGAGTTCTAACTTTACAAGGTGGTATCTCTGTGACCTTGGTAAATTCCTTAACACTTTGGAACTTTCTTAAAAAGCTAAGACCACAGGCAATCCATCATAAAGCACCTGGTATGGTACAACACATGTAGCGAATGCTTAATATTTACGAGCTCTTCCTATTCCATTCACTCAATTAATAAGATATGTTAATTACTGACAGAGCAGATGACAACTTTCTTATAGTTCTGCCACCTCCACTGCTGTTTTCTTATTTCTGGACACCATCCTCTCTCACCTAGTGATGGTAGTAGTAGACTGAACAGGTCTTTCTAGTTATACCAGCCTCTTTTCATCAGCTGCCGTGATTCTAAATTAAAATATGAATGCATCACTCTTTTTTATTGTGGAAAAAAAAAGAAAAACACGTGACCTAAAATACCCCCTCCTGGTTTCCTTAGAAAGTGGGAGATAGAGCTACCCTATGACCCAGCAATTGCACTACTGGGTATTTACCCTGAAGATATAAATGTAGTAGTGACCCAAAGGGGCATGTGCACCCAAAGGTTTATAGCAGCAATGTCCACAATAGTCAAACTATGGAAAGAACCCAGATGTCCATTGACAGATGAATGGATAAAGAAGATGTGGTTTATATACACAATGGAATACTATGCAGCCATCCAAAGAACCGAAATCTTGCCATTTGCAATGACGTGGTTGGAACTAGAGGGTATTATGCTGAGTGAAATAAGTCAATCAGAGAAAGACAATTATTATATGATCTCCCTGATATGAGGAATTTGAGAGGCAGAGTGGGAGTTGTGGGGGGTAGGAAAAGAATAAATGAAACAAGATGGAATGGGGAGGGAGACAAACCATAAGAGACTCTTAATCTCATGAAACAAACTGAGGGTAACTGGGAGGTGGTGGGGGGGATAGGGTGGCTGGGTTATGGACAATGGGGAGGGTATGAGCTGTGGTGAGTGCTGTGGAATGTAAGGAATGTGAGGAATGTACGCCTGAGGATTCACAGACCTGTACCCCTGAGACAAATAATATATTATATGTTAATTAAAAAAAAAAAAAAAAAAGAAAAAAATCCCCTCCCAGCAATCTCCAAGTTTTCAGTACCATATTTCCAACTGCACATACACTACTGTGCAGGGTGCCCCCAGAATCCCTCATCACCTTCCGTGACTGAAACCTTATATCCATGAAAGAACCACTTCCTACCTCATTTTGTCTATGCCAATATGTCATTCCCTTGCTTAAAACATTCCAATGACTCTTCTTTGCCCTCCTAAGTCTTAACATCAAAGACAAATAGCTCTAGGACTGCCCCTCTTCAGTCTCCTCTCTCACTGATGCCTATTTTGCCCTCGGCCTTTAGCCACACTCAACTACATTCAGCTCTCTCCAAACATATCTTGCTCTCCCTTCTCTCTGAATCTAGGAATTTGCTGGTCCTGTTTTGTGGAGCCTCTTCCTACCTATCCGGCTCTTAGCATGGATATCACTTTCTCCAGGAAAGCTCTCCCTGGCCTCCTATGTCTGGGTTAGATGCCTTTATAAGTTAGAGTGACAACATATAAAGGGAAAACCCAAATAAGTGGGGCTTAAACCAATAAAAGTTTATTTTTATTGCACAAAAAGAAGTGGGCAATGTAGAAATTTGCTTGTTTGGTTCAGGGAATCAGTTATATCTGGGGCTTTGTATTGGTGACTCTAGAATTCCTTTGATCTTCTCTTCATGGTTGCAAGATAGTTACAGCCTCTTAGCATTCATTCTCTTTCACCACATGGGAGGATCAAAGCAGAAGTGGGAGCTCTGCTCAGAGTTTCTCCTGAGTACCTCCTCCCTATAAGAGATGAAAAAGTCTTTCCAGAATCCCTTAGAAGACTTTCAATATATGTCCTTGGCCAGCACTGTATCTCTTGCTTACACCTAAAGCCAGGACCTGGCCACCTTTCCAGTGATCAAGGGATCTGAATCAAAGAAGCATATGGTGGAGATTATCTTATAGCCCCTATTAGCTCTTTGCTTAGCAAGCTGTACATCTCCATTTTGACTCTATTCAGTCATCTCCCTTTCCCTTTGTTCATGTGGTAGTCAGACTTTGAGATGAACTCCAAGAATCCCCTACATCCTGGTGTTCATGCCTTTGCATAGTCCCCTCCAACATCATATGACAATTAGTTTGTTGGATCAATAGAATGCAACAGAAATGGTGGTATGTCATTTTTAAGGTTACACCATTCTTGCTCTCCCTTGTGTTGTCTACTCTTGGGGAAGTCAGCCACCATATTGTGAGGACACTCAGGCATCTTAAGTATTGAGGAAGTAAGACCTCCTACTAAAAGTCAACCAGGAACTGAAGCCCCCTTCCAGTAGCTATTTGGAAGTGAAATTTCCTGCCCCAGTCAAGCCTTCAGGTGATGTAGCTCCAGATAAAGGTCCATGAACAAGAATCACCCAGTTAAGTTGCTTTTGAGTTTGTGATCCACAACACCTGTGAAAAAACAGATGTTTATTGTTTGAACCCCCCCAAATTTTGTGGTTGTTATGCAGCTATAGATAACTGATACATTATCTGACTGTCCCCAGTAAAGTATGCTTCTTTTTTTAAAAAAATATGTTATTTATTTATTTGAGAGAAAGAGAGAGAGTGTGTGTGTGAGTAGAGGGAGGGGCAGAGGGAAAAGGAGAGGGAGAGAATCTAGAGCAGGCTCCATGCTGAGTGGAGCCTGATGTGGGGGTTGATCTCACAACCCTGAAATCAAGACCTGAGCCAAAAACAAGAGTTGGATACCTAACTGACTGAATCCCCCAAGTGCCCCAAAGTATGTTTCTTAAAACAAAAACCATAACAAAGTCATAACAATGATGAACCAGTCGCACACTAATCAGAATGGCAGAAAAAGATTTTTTTTTCTTTTTCTTTCATAAAAATACAGGAAAAAATCCCAAGATATGGGAAGGAGAAATCTTATAATAGTCTCAGTGAAAATTTTTATTTGTATAAAGTCATCGGTGGTTTGAGGTAGGGATTATCACACAAACGAGATTATACCACTCCTTAGTTTAAAATTATTCATTAGCTTCCTATTGTAATAGGAAGCAATTCATTCATTCCTTCATTCATTCGTGGACTAAGGGACATATGCTTTAGAAATACCAGGACAAGACATTTGCACCAGGTCCTGTGACAAATAGGCAGGGATGGTCAATTATTAGCTAAGAAGAAAGGGTAGAGAAGACAAACTTCTCTCACTCATACTTGATGTTTCCTCTGTCTGGAATCCCGTTCCATATCATCCCTTGCCCTGCTCGTACTGGTCTCACTCAGAAGTCACCTCCTCCGAGGAGTGATCCTTGACCATCTCACTCAAGTTACCCACTCCCAGAGCTTTCCAACCCAAAATATCTGTTTAATTCCTTTAGAGGACATCCTGTCATCACCAATGATCCTGTTTCCTTGTTCATTTACTTGTTTTCTGCCTTTTCTGACTAGAACAATTTTTCCTCAGGGGTGAGGACCATTCTGCCTTATTCACCCCTCTCTCCTCAGGGGTCGGCATATAACCGAAGCTTAGCAAACAGCTTTGGATGAATTAATGATCAGCTGGTTAGTGACTGATACAGGCAAACCATGCAAGCAATGTTAGCCAGGCCAGGAGAAAACCTATGCTGTTTATGAGCTGGAGCAAGCTCTTCAACATCAGAGAAGGGGAGCCTATAGCCCTGAGAATGTCAAATTGAATTCTAACTGGGGCACTTCCTCATCAAGCAATCTCTCTCAAACTTTATGAAATCAGTGGTTAAGACAGCCTACTAAATAGCAGAGTTAGTGCCACTCTGTAAGGGGGTCAGGAGAATGCTTTCAATGCATCCACATGCATCCAGAATAACTCCCCCACTCAGATATGGATTGTGGAAGAGTTGGGACTCTAATTTCTTTCCAAGGGCCAAGAGGTTATTAATTAGTATTATTTTTAGCTGCAAGTTACAACACATCTGTGTTAGTCTGTGAGGTCTGCCATAACAAAATACCCCAGGTTGGGGGGCTTCAACAACAGACATTTATTGCTCATAATTATGGAGACTGGGGAGTCCAGGTCCTGGTGAGAGTCCAGCTCCTGGCTTGCAGATGGCTGTCTTGCTATTATGTGTTATCTCTCTCTCTTCTTCCTATAAAGCCATTAATTTCACCGTGAAGTGCCAATGTTCCTGATTTTATCTAACCCAAATTACCTTCTAAAGACCTCATCTCCAAACACTAGCTCACTGGGGGTTAGGGCTTCAACATACAAATTTGGTGGGGGGAGAGGGGACAGGATTCAATTCGTAGCAATGCATCGTAACTAGCTTAGTGGTTTCTTTTTCTTTGGGTAGGTAGTTGCGAGCATTGAGCCTGAATCTCCAAGATGTTTGGATGGAGAGTCTTCTGGCTGCCTCAATCTCTTGTTTCATTGCATATTCCTTGCCAGCCAAGAAGGTGAGAGAAAGACAGTCTTATAACAATAACAAACAATCAACACCTCTCTCTGCTTTGCCACTTCAAGTACTATTCTTGTGCTTTAGACTTTTACAAATCTGCCAGCCTTGCCAGACATCCAGAGAAGTCTCAAGTTGACTGTGCCTGTGATGACTTCTGGCCATAAAAGGAGAGAGGGTGAGCAAAGAGGGTGAGAAAGCCTGGAAAAGGAGAGGAAAGCAGGAGGGAGGAAATAAAGGAGGAACATTTAAAAAGGAGGAAGGAAGAAAGGAAGGGGAGGAAGGGAAGAAAGGTGGTAAAGGTTTTGAAAAGAGCAATGTCATAAAGGGGAAGAAGAAGGAAGAACAGAGAAGTCAGAGAGGCAGGAGGGAGAGAAGGGGAGTGAGCACACTGTGCGCGTCCACGGACTTTTTGTATGGAACCCACGCAAGATCCCTGCTAGGAAGACATTATCACCCCCCTGCGTAGTACAGATGGGGAAACTGAGGTCTTATCAAGGTCATACAGCAATTCCTCTGCATGATTCAGGAGTGGGACTCCGTATCAGCAGAGGCTTTGAAAGTCATGTGTGTGTCACTAAGTTGCAGGAGAAAAGGCAGGAGTATGACAGGAAATGAGTGTGGCCTGGGAGGACCCAGGCAAGGAAGGGAAAGGACAGGACGGAGGAGACAAAGTAGCCCACGTTATGATCAAAGGGGACATCTGGTGCACTTTTGTCTTCATTAAAGCTGTGGTTACTCTTTAACGACTGTGCACAGTTAGTCAGGTTGATTAATTAGACTCAAGTGTACTCCTTACAAACCCCAGGGGGGTTGCCAATAAATAGTGTCTAGACACTGTGGCTGTGGAACCAGGAAGGAAGTCATCACAAATAAATCTGTGTCCTTCTTCAGTTCCTCATGAGCTTGATTGGCCAGAAGGCAGGATGTGGTTACACATTCCCCATGTGCCCAGATCTAAGACACCACTGCACCCAACTTCATCTGAGAGCCCCCACGATGACGAGATGGCTTGGGATGGCAATGTGGCTCTGAGTGGGGATCCCAACATCCAAGGCCCTTTTGTCCCAAGCTTCAAACTGACCGAGGATCACAGATCTTCCCTTTGGCATTATTACCCCTTTTTTTCATTCTCCTTCCCCTCCCCACTCACCTTCTCCTCCTCCTAATTCTTCCTTCTCCTCCTCCTTTCTTTCTCTTACTCTCCTTCTCCTCATCCTTTGCTTCCCCTCTCTCTCTCTCCTTTTTTTCTCTTTCTCTCTCTCTGCTTTTGTATTACAGTCATGGAACAACTCAGCTCCAAGGCCCTTTGGTCTCTGGAAGCTTCCAGGTTTCTAATTCCTAGAGGGTAGAAATGCTTCACTGACAAACTGGTCAGATGTTTTTACCTGGAATACCATTTTTAGTTATGTAGGCTTGGTCCCATAGTACCCCACGTGGATCACATGAATTACTGTTTACTGCATACATCAAGCATTTATTGAGTATCTACTGTATGCCAAGGAACACTTAAATGCAACATGGTTCCTGTCTTCAGGGGTATATAGTAATCTTGAGGAATGAATCTTCACATTTTACCAGCTTTCCATAAACCTGTTCTCACTTAATGTACTCACAGATTTGGATTCTTGACACCATTGTCCTCTTTTACTGATGTGTAGGATTAGAATTAAGAACTCTAGCTCTAGAGTTGGGCCTGAGTTCAACTTGGCTTAATTATGGCCCAGAGCACGTTATTTTTCTTTTTTGAGTTTTGGCATCCTTTTCTTTCTTTCTTTTTTTCTTTTAAGATTTTATTTATTTAGGTGAGAATTTTCGCATCTGTGTTCATCAAGGATATTGGTCTATAGCTCTCTTTTTTGATGGGATCCTTGTCTGGTTTTGGGATCAAGGTGATGCTGGCCTCATAAAATGAGTTTGGAAGTTTTCTGACAGAGATCACAAGCAGGCAGAGAGACAGGCAGAGAGAGAGGAAGGGAAGCAGAGTCCCTGCTGATCAGAGAGCCTGATGTGGGACTCTATCCCAGGACCCTGGGATCATGACCTGAGCCGAAGGCAGAGGCCTTAACCCACTGAGCCACCCAGGCACCCCTTGGCATCCTTAACCACAGTAGGATATTAGTGCCAGTCAATATTGTATATGTATGGGTATGTGTATGTATAAGAATGAGAATAAATTAAGGTAATGCATGCACTTAGATGTCCAATGGTTGTAAGCTATTACTGTTATTATTATTATGACTCTGGTGCTATTGATGACTAGAGTTGTAAAATTGAGTTTCAGAAAAATTAAATGACTTGCTCAATATCACTCACTATCCACTGGTGGAACTAGATTTTATTTTAAGTGGAGGGGAAGAAAATCCTACATGGCCTTGAAACCTAGTTCTAATGCAATATGACTGCTCAGATAGCAGAACACCAGGCAATCACCTCTTTCCTGAACACGTGGCGGTTAGCACTGGTGAATATAGGACTTCAAGCTTCTGTGATATTTCAGTGCTAGTTGTTGAAAGTTGTGGGAATACCTCCATACACACATGTGCACTGTGTGTGTGTGTGTGTGTGTGTGTGTGTGCAGACCTTTTCTCCCCATCCTACTTGGCTTTTGAAATAAATTTATAGGAGTTGTTCTCATAGAAATTCTAGTCACATGGGAAACTGAGAATTTAATGAGAAATTAGAAAATGGGGCCATTGAGAATCCTCTAGCCAAGCCCTTTCAGGCATTCGAGTTCTCTTCTCTCTGTGGTGGAAACTGAGGAATCAGGTGTCAAGAGGAGCCTGTGACTTCTCGAGTTCCCAGGACTATAATGAGAATATCTCCTAGCTGAGCTTGGTTGACCATGTCCCACGAATGACAGTTATATTTGTGTTAAGCCACTGAGATTTGGGAATGTTTGTTTTTATGGAACAATCGAGCTTCTCTTGACTCACACTAGAAATTCAAACATCACAGTGGGAGCCAGTTATGCCTGGATTTTCAGCACCAAGTAGATCCCAGCTGACTACCCAAAAAACATTCCTTGAGCACCTACTTGTTCCAGGTCATGTAGGAATATGATGTGTAGATGTGGAATTGTTTCCCTTCTCAGGGAGGGTGCAGTAGAGAAGGCGAGACAAATCAGTGAGTTAGTAGCTACAGGCCAAAGGGATTCAGTATGTTACTGGACTATGAGAAAGTGGCAAGTAGTATTGGTTGAGTCACATCCTGATCGCTCACTTGATAAAAGTGAGTTAAGACAAGAAGGACATGGAGGGTATTTCAAGTAGAGGGAACAGTGGTGTGAGGCAGGGACACATGGGAAATCCTGGCACATTTAAGGATCTGTGAGGACACATATTTGGCTCAAAGATGAGGGAGGGAAAACAAGCTGAAGTGAAGCTAGAAATGTAGGTCTAGACCACCTGGGGTGCTATGGCAGGAGATTTGTTCATCTGGCAGATCATGGGTCGGTGCTGAAAGACTTGCTCCATGTAATCCTTCTGGCAATGCTGTGAGGCAATATTATCATCCCTATTACATAGGGATAAACCGGGGTTCAAGGAGGTAACATGAGACTTTTGATTTTTCATTCTCAGCTTTATTTATCTATTTGTGTATGAATGAATGACATCAGTGACATATATCACTGGGTAAGCTTAAGGTGTACAGTGTGTTGACTCGATATTTTTCTGTTGCAATAGGATTAGCACCATATGGGCAGCTAACGCCACTCTCACGTCTATAATTATCATCTCTTTTTTGGTGGTGAAAACATTTAAGGTCTAGTCTCTTAGCAACTTTGAAGTATACAATACAGTATTGTTGACTGTAATCACCATGCTGTGTGTGACAAAGTCATAGTTAGAAGATGAATAAGTTCCAGAGATCAAATGCGATGTTTTGATTCCACACAACTGGTAAGCCAAGAGCCGAGACTTGGATAGCCTTGTCTGACTCCCACTGTTTCTCATGGTGTTTGCCCTTTCCTCTGGCAGCCCTCTGGGTCCCCAGATCTTCCACTGGCTGCCTTCATTTTGTCATATGATGTCTCCTAAAATATCTCTTCAGACCCACCCTACCTGAAGTGCCTCCTTGCCCCAATTTCCCCATCCTTCCTACTCTTAATTCTTTTTTCCATAGCATTTATTAGAGCCTAGAGGTTTTCTTTGTCATATACTCTACTTCTTTGTGTTTCTCCTTGAGAATATAAGCTCCATGAAAACTGGATTGTTGCTCATTTTATTTACCACCATATGCCTTGCACCCAGCATAGGTACTCAGGGTAGATCCCTAAGGAATATTCATGAGAGGGATGGATTGTCCAAATAATGACTGCCTTGAGGGCAAACTCTGGGAAGACTGCCCTGTGCACTTTGCTGAAGGTAAGGAGGGCACGTATTGTGATGAACACTGGGTGTTATGTGCAATTAATGAATCATTGAACACTACATCAAAAACTAATGATGTACCATATGCTGGCTAAATGAACATTAAAAAAAAGTGCTGAACCAAGAAAAAGATTTTTTCAGGAGTTTACCCATTATGAGACCCTCTTAATTCCTTTACATTATTCAGCATTAGTATTGAGGTTGAAGCAAAGGAATTCTTTTTCAAAAAACAAAAACAAAGAAAACAAACATAAGGAAAAAATATCTTCCAAAAACAATTGAGGAAGGCCATATGTTTCACAAGGATCGTTTGAATTTATCAAAGACATGTTGTGCACTGAGTCTATATTCAACATTCCCAAGGATGGTAGCACATGTTACTTTAACCAGCATCTTTTTCACCATTACTTTATGTTGTTGACTTTCAATGATCATCTCAATGATATTTTATATCTGAAAAACACATTGTTTCTGAGTTAAAGCATCCTAATTGGTGGAGCATTGTGAGGAAATAAAGAGAACATTTCTAGAATTTTAGAGTTCTGTGGCCTCATATATAATTTCAGTTCATGTCTCTGGTTTATAGCTGGAAAAACTGAATTGTAGATTTTAAGTGACATGTCTGAGGGGACATGTAAGGTAACTGAGAGATCTAGATCCTCTGATTCCTATTTTAAAGTTTTTCCCATGCAGAAAATTCCTGTGTGATGACTAAAATTAAAAAGAACTAGAGGGGTGTGTGTAAACCTGGTGATTCACAGACCTGTACCCCTGGGGATAAAAACATATGTTTATAAAAAATAAAAAATTAAAAAAAAAAGAATTAGAGGGGGTTTCTTCCCTTCAAAGAAATATTTAACCCCTCGAGCAGGGCATAACTGATGGGATTTGTAATGAATCATGATTTCTGCTTGATGATTGCTTTAGCAAACAGAAGTTACCAGTTGAATGAGATGCTGAACTCTTTATTACCTGAAAAGAGCCATGTGATATGAATTAGCTTTTCTTTTTCTATCTGTTTCTGAGGTGTTTGGATGCAACTGCACCTTTAGTCATGATTTTCAACATACACATATGATGCTTTGTTGACTTAGGTTCACTTTTAGATTTAAAAGCTGGGTTTTGTCCTTGCTAATTAAAATAAGCCCACCACTTAGGTAGGACAGAAGATAGAGTTGTATTCCACTGCTTAGCAGATGCGATCTTTTGTGGAAGCACCAGACCCTGTTTATTTGAATCAGATTACCATCTCCTCAGGAATGCCCACACACCTGAAACACCAATACTGGGGTTTATAAATTTCTCCTATGCACATGTTCTTACCTTCCTCTTACTGAGGGTAGAAGAGGTTGCTTTAATTTGAATTTTCTCAAACATGGTTGGAATGGGGTGGGTTACTGGGACACTTGGGTCATACTGATCCCTGTGGGTGCCAGGATCCCATAGCCATGGGCTTCACTGATTCATGGGAGACTTTTGATGAAAAGTGAGGCCTGATAACTTCACTGTTGAGGTCAAGTGAGGCCACTGTAGGCAGTGAGCAGAAGTAATATCCGGGGGAGCCTGGGGGACTCAGTCAATTAAGCATTTGCCTTCGGCTCAGGTCATGAGCCCAGGGCCCTGGGATTGAACCCCATGTCAGGCTCTATGCTCAGAAGGGGGCCTGCTTCTCCCACTCCCTCTGCCCCACCACCTCTGCTCATTTTTTCTCTTTCTCACTGTCAATAAATAAATAAATAAAATCTCAACAACAAAAGAAGTAACATCTGGATCTTCCCATCCAACTGTGGAACTTGAAATATGTCCAAGGCAGCCTTAGCCACAGACCACTTTTTCTGCCCTTTGTGTACTAGACGAGTGCAAGGTTGAGGGAGAAGGTCACGATCCAGGTCCTCCAGTGGCACAGCCTGCAGCCCACGTGGGAGGAGTAAGAGAGAAGCTGAGAGGCAGCTTCTGAAATGTCTGGGGCCACAGCTGCTGGTACCAGCCCAGAGTCCATATTTTCACAAATACTGGGTACCTCTTCTCCTTCCCCTTCTTTCTCCTTCTCCTTCTTCTTCTTTAATGCAATGTTAGGCACCTGAGTATAACACTCACTACTTCATGCAATCTGTGCCTTCCTTAACAGCCATCATAGGTTAACCCATTCCCCCACTCCCTCCCCTCTAAAACCCTCAGTTTCTTTCCCAGAGTCCATAGTCTCTCATGGTTCATCTCCCCCTCTGATTTCCGCCCCCTTCATTTTTTTCTTCTTTCTCCTAATGTCCTCCATGCTATTCCTTATGTTCCACCAATAATTGAAACCATATGATAATTGTCTTTCTCTGTTTGACTTACTTCACTCAGCATAATCTCCTCCAGTTCCCATCCATGTTGATGCAAATTTTGGGTATTCATCCTTTCTGATGGCTGAGTAATATTCCATTGTGTATATGGACAACATCTTTTTTTTTTTTTTTTAAAGATTTTATCTATTTATTTGAGAGAGAGAGAGAGAGAAAACATGAGAGGGGAGAGGTCAGAGGGAGAAGCAGATTCTCTGCTGAGCAGGAAGCCCAATGTGGGACTCGATCCTGGGACTCCAGGATCATGACCGGAGCCAAAGGCAGTTAGTTGTTTAACCAACTGAGCCACCCAGGCACCTCTGGACCACATCTTCTTTATCCATTCATCTATTGAAGGGCATCTCAGCTTCTTCCACAGTTTGGCTATTGTAGACAATGCTTCTATAAACATTGGGGTACATACGGCCCTTTTTTTCACCACATCTGATCTTTGGGGTAAATATAATACTGAATACTTTTATGCGATTTTCTGATGTGGTAGTTTGCAATTTGCTTTGCATGGTGATTCTTTTACCCTCTTTTCATCAGACTAGCTGTTGAGGATAACTAACTACCTTAACCATTCGTATATATTCTCAAATGAGAACTTCTGCCTTGTTTAAAATACTCTGTATGAAAACATTTGATTGCTTTTTAAATCTGTTTACACTTTCACAAGATATTTCCTCAATATTTCTGTCAGTGAAAGATGAGAAAGAACTTTTGGATTCTGTAAATTTAATTTCAGGTTGCAAATTTTGAATGGTTATAAGATGGTTTTACATTTTATTATCACCTTCTTGTAAAAAGATAGTTTTTAGTAGTGGTAACTATTAAAATTTTGAAAAGAACCTCATTAAAAAGTATCAATCAGAAATTGTGTGTGGCCAATTCAAGCATAAAATCTACTCTAGAATAAAAGTTATCAAGTTCAATCTGTCTCTTTGAATTTTCATGAGATTTTTTTTGGATGTTTCACACAAGTTTAATATTTAATACCATCCAAAGTGATTTTTATTTTTATCTTTTCTTATCATAATAATATTTTTAAGAAATTTTAATGATTTTTTTCTCTTCAACCAGCATTACTGTACTGAAGAATAGTATCATATTTCCTGTTGCAGTAAAAAGAATTCTACACTACACCCTACTGCACTCAACAGTCCTTTTACAATTTCCTATTGTGGTAATAATGATCCTTGTTATAAATGATTTATAGTTTATTGGAAAAGAAAACTCTCACCAGTTTATACAACAACTCAGTGCATGAGGCAGATTGTTTTCTGTTTTTGTGGAGATGAGGACAGAAAACAGTGAGATTACCAGTCTTTCCTACATTCATGCAAACTGAAGGGCCCACCTCTTTTGCCTCCTGTCTTGTGGGTCAAGATCCAAGCAAAGCTCCTCAAGAAAAGAGATGACTCTCTTCAACTCAGCTGGAAGACTGAGATGATGCTGGTTATCAGTAGTACAATCACCATTTAAAAATTTGCTTAAATGTTGGGGCACCCGGGTGGCTCAGTGGGTTAAAGCTTCTGTCTTTGGCTCAGGTCATGATCCCGGGGTCCGGGGATTGAGCCCTACATTGGGCTCTCTGCTTGGCAGGGAGCCTGCATCCTCGTCTCTCTCTGCCTGCCTCTCTGCCTACTTGTGATCTCTGTCTGTCAAATAAATAAATAAATAAAATCTTAAAAATTTGCTTAAATGCATAATCCCAGCACCTGGCTGGCTCGGTTGGTGGAGGATTTAGCTCTTGACTTCGGGGTTGTGAGTTTGAGCCCCCTGTTGGGTGTAGAGATTACTTAAAAAATTAAAATCTTTATAAATAAATACATTAAATAAATGCACAATCCTAGAACTCCATGTAAACATTCTTCTTAATATGTTGCTAAACATTGCAGGAGAGGGAATGAAGAAATCATCCTTCCATTTTTAGATGATGCTTTGCTCTTGAAGAATAGAATATCTGGGTCATGGGAAAACTGTTTTGCAAGGTCACAAAAGAGGGTATGAAAAGGTACATGATCTGGAAACGTGTGAAGTGATATACTCAGAAGAAAAACCATGCAAGCGTGCATTACCCACAGTTTTCAGGTCACATGAGTCTAGGTATAAAACCGGGGTTATGACAACATTCCCCTACAACCCTTCTCCAGCTCTGTCTCACCTGTTGTCCTAAGATGTCTCGTCATCTGCAATCATCTCTCACATCTTTCTCCTTTCCTTCCAGCTCCGTTGTCACTTTCTCGGTCCAAGTCACAGCAGCTTCTTCCTTGGTCTCCCCGCATCCTTCCCTTTTTCTGTCGTTGCAGAAACAACATGCTGTTGATCATGCTCTTCTGCATGATCTTTTGGGGGCAGTGCTGATCTGGTCAATAAATCTGCCAAGCCCCTCTGGGGGCTTCTAGTGCTAATCCCCAGCATGGAGCTCCCGTCCGCCCCTGACCCAGCCTCCACTCCCCTCTCCACCCTTACCTGCGCCAAGGGTCACCTCCTCCCCTACTCACTAAGCACCTCTTCTCACTGACCACAGATGTCTGTCCACTGATGCCCATCTGTATCTTCCCTCCATCTGGCCGCCTCAGTGACTCCTTTCATCAGTAATATCTCTCCTTCATTGTTGTATCCCCAGAGAATCTTTCCCTGTCCCCCCGTCCCCTAGCTGCTCTGAAAAGATGGCATAACATTTTCTCAGTTGTGCTTCTCATCTTGACGATTTTTCATTTATTTGACAGTTATTTGATTAATGTCTGTTTTTCACACCAAACCATTTGCAGCTTATAAAGAAGAACTGTGTCGTTTTTTTTTCCCTCACCATTGTGGTCCTTGGGGGCAATACTGAGTCTGATCCAATGTAAATGCTTAGCATATCTCAGCTGCTGTTTGTTATTATTACATTTAGTCTCTCCAGTATATCTACTTCTGAAGAATTGTTTGGCATTTGCAGTGACTGTCTTTTTCCTGACTTTGGCTCCTACAGTTCCTATAATAGCAAACACTGATTGCTGCCTCCATCCCTATGTCCCAGCATTGCCTCCTCTAGGGCAGAGACAGAAATCAGCATGACCTTCAGAGAGTCCTCAGAGGTGAGGACCATAGCAACACCTGAGCCTGGGTCTGACACCACCAGACCCAAGAGGCCACCACCTCTTGAAAGCCTGGAAGGAGGAGCCAGGGCACATAGCCAAGGACCACAGTGGATTTGACATACCATGGGACAAGTTTGGGCCAGTGGGAGACAGAACATGGGAAGGAGCTGGCCCACTAACTGCTCACACTTCTTCTTTCTAGGAAACTCAGACTTAGATAATTTCCTTTATTTTTTAAAATGTCTTCTTCTCGATGGGCATCAACTTAGGCAATTAGAAAATATTGGACTTCATTCATGTATGTATTAGCTAAATATTTATCGAGGTCATTCTGGCAGATAGACTTTGTTCTGGACATTTTAGGTAGAAAAATGCAGAAAAAAATTATTCCCTCAACTTTAGACATCACTTTTAAAGTGGGAAAAGGAGAAGCACACATGTAAACAAGGTATTAGGAGATTCTAATGATTGCTTGATAAGAAAGTAACCATTAACTTTGTCTGGAGCTTTTAGGAGGCTTTTCTAAGGGAAGGCTAACATATGAGGTGAATTCTTTTTTTTTTTTTAATTTTTAATATAATTTTTTATTTTTTATAAACATATATTTTTATCCCCAGGGGTACAGGTCTGTGAATCACCAGGTTTACACACTTCACAGCACTCACCAAAACACATACCCTCCCCAATGTCCATAATACCACCCTATGAGGTGAATTCTAAAGGATGAGGAGGGACTCCCCTAGCAGATAAGGTAGGTCAGAGAGTTCTGGAGAAAGGTGGAGGGAAAGTTCTCCAGGAAGAAGTGAGGAAAATCATGGTACAGAATTAGCTAGGGGAACTGCAAGAGTTTACTCGGATGAAAGGAAGCTGGGGAGGACTTCAGACTCAAAGCTCCAAAGGAACACAAACTCTGTGTGGTGGTCTGGTGAATCACATTTCTGAGAAACACAGTGAAAAAGGTCCAGAGAAGCATCCCGGTAAAATGAAGGTGACAACTGGGACGTAGTTGGTATCAACCAACTTCATTTATTCTCTGCTTCATTTTTTAAAAGATTTTATTTATTTATTTCACAGAGAGAGAGATCACAAGTAGGCAGAGAAGCAGGCCGAGTGGCAGGGGGAAGCAGGCTCCCTGCTGAGGAGAGAGCCGGGTGCAAGTCTTGATCCCAAGACCCTGAGATCATGACCTGAACTGAAGGCAGAGGCTTAACCCAGAGAGCCACCCAGGGGCTCCTCTCTGCTTCATGTTGTAGAAGTATCTTGGGCACTAGAGCTGCCCAGTTCAGAAAGGTGAAAAAATGAGAGTTGATAAAACCATAAAACACAGCATTTTGAGGGTGACATAGGATAGTCAAGAAGCCACTTATCCTTATCAAACCTGTGTTTGATGCTGCCTTCCTTTTTAGGCACAATAAGCATTACATCCGATGACTGTATTGCACGTATAAAGTAAAATCTGTACTTGTCAAATAAAAAGATTACACCTTGTGTGTCACAACATTTCAGGGTTTACAATTCTAAACAGAAATAAGCGTAACGAGTGATCACATAGAATGACAGAACTGAAGCAACTCAACTTCTTCCTCTTTACATCGTGGTGCTGTCCTGTTTCTCTCTCACCTGTTGGTGAAATAGAGGAGTGTGTACAGCTCCAGATGTCAGAGACGCGAACCACTGCCAACCTGCGCACAACACAAAGGATCCCGAATCGTTACACACTTACTCTCAAAATCAATGTGCCTCCCTGTTTGAATCAACCTCCATTTTGTTGATGGACAATGAACTTGCCGGTTTGAAATTTATATACATATCAGCAGTAAGAACAGCAATTGTTTCAACTTAGAACAGCAACTGTTTTGAAAGAACTTGCATTTTCTCACTGGCCTTGTTTAAAATTGCCAGTGGATGGTGATGATAACAGCAGATGGACCTTCAGCTAGGTGTGTATACTATTCTTTTAAAAGTCTTTAAGATCATGCAGTTTCCGATTGTCTCCACCCAGTCCTGCCCTTGATCTTCTGTCCATGGATTCTGGAGCTAAGTGAACAGGTTCAAACCTGGCATCCTTTGTTCCAAGCTTGTGTGATTTTTGGAAAATTGATTAACCTCTTAATTCCCCAGTTTTCTCATCTGAAAAATGCAGATAGAGTCAGAACTCCCTAATAGAATTGTTATGAAGGTTTGTACAAGTTCATGTAGAGACAGTTGGGATGACGGCTTGGAGTGTAACAAATACTTACTGAACATGAGTTTTTCATTCATCTAGTTCATAGGAGGGTTAAATGAGGCCCCGGGGAAAATTAGCTGGTAGCACAGTTAGGACTGACACTCAAGTTCGTTAGATCTGAACTCAGGTCTCTGATCTCTAAATAATGATTGATAACGGTATTATGATTAAAAGGAATGGCTGATCGGTAAGACCTGAAGACTCAGAACTCTAAAATGAGAGGAGTTGTTATGCGGAAACTGGTTTATGCATTGTCACACGCTAGTTTTCCAAAGCTGGGCAAAGGATAAACTCTTTGTCTCACTTTGACATGAAATGTTATTGTAGGGAAAATGGGATGATATATCTATAGCAACCACATGCTGGGTGCACCTGCTTGCTGCTCAGAAATCGATGCTTTTATTACTACCATTATTGCTACCATGAGTGCTGTCCCACAGAAATATAATGCAAGCCACAAGTGCTTGCCATATGCATGACTTTAAATTTCCAGTAGCCATGTTTCAAAAGTAAAAAGAAAGATGTTGAAATTACTTCAATAATTAAAAATAGATCATAAATTATTATTAACATAATAAATTATTTAAATAAAATAATTAAAAATATATTTAATTTAATCCAATATAACCAAATACTGTCATTTTCAACAGCAATGTAGTATTTTATATTTTTTCCCTTCTTAGTTTTTGAAATCCAGTGTGAAGGAGCACCTGGGTGGCTCGGTTGGTTTGTGTCTGCCTTTAGCTCAGGTCATGATCCCAGGGTCCTGGGACTGAGCATTGCATTGGGCTCTCTGCTCAGCAGGGAGTCTGCTTCTCCCTCTGCCTGCCACTCCCTCCACTTGTGCTCTCCTGCTCTCTCACTCTCTCTCATATAAATAAACAAAATCTTAAAAAAATAAAAGAAATCCTGTGTGTTTTGTGCACTGGAGCATGTCTCAATTTGAGCCAATTACATTGTAAATGTTTAATAGGCACAAGTGACTAATGGCTACTCTAATAGAAAGCACAGGTATAGATCATTACTCTAAAAGGCAGCATAGATTAAGGCTACAAATATTTTGGGTAGTCAAGCACTATCAGCAATGTCTGAGGGTCATCCTGGAGTTCGAAGTATTTTATATAAACTAGAGATAGGAGTGTGTATGCGTGTGTGAAATTCTAGTGATGTAACAAATCAAGATCTCTGCAAGGGTCCACTTAGAGTTTAGTGCAAGGGAACAACTTCAGAAATGTTGTTTTTCCTAATGAACAATTATGCTTCCATTCGTTAGCTTTTGAGACCCATGTCTACTGAGGTGTATTGCATTGCCTGCCGGGCAGCTTGTAGCTAAGCTGAGTATTCGATTGTAATAGTTATCTTCAGCCAGGGTGCCTGGGTGGCTCAGTCATTTAAGTGTCCAACTCTTGATTTTGGCTCAGGTCATGATCTCAGGGTTGTAAGATCGAGCTCTGCATTGGGCTCCCCATTCTCTCTTTCTCTCTCTCCTTCTGTTCCCTCTCCCTGACCCCCACACATGCATTCTCTCTCTCTCTCTCTCTCTCTCTCAAAAAGTTATCTTTAGCTGAAGCATGGTCTCTTTCTCCTACTCTTGACTCCTTTTTTTTTTTTTTGATGTTCTAATAGTTTTGTCTATTTTTTTCCAAAGTTATTTATTTATTATTATTTGAAAATAATGAAAATTATTTGAAGAAAATAAATAATCTATAGGAACAAGTTGAATAAAGCCTCCTAAGAAGCATTTCTTGGCACCTGTTTTGGACAGGTTATTGGGATGACTGGATTATAGCCGTAGGTGAGATGTGACTTGGAGTTTAAGATTCTCATGAGAGTAATTAAACCTCACACTCTAGAGTCAGAGATTTTCAGTGTCTGGAAAGGTGAGAGATTATTTAGTCTGATTTTGTGAGGCCTGTGGAAATTAAATAACCTTCTTAAAGGCTTCGGGATGGTTAATGGCAGAGCTGGCCTTTAGATTGAACTTCTCACAGCCTATGAGCTGCCTCTACATCCATTTCAATAAGATCCTGATGAACTAATCTTCAAAGAATCAGCTGTTCTTGGCGAGTGGGCAGAAGCATTTTGGCTGGGGCAATTTACATCTTGACATTTGCTGGTGTATTGGACACAGGGTAATACTGATTTATGTATTATTTGCCAAGGGAAAACTGTGCTGAACGTAATTGGGCTATCCTGTAAAGGAGTCTGGGCTCTCCAGGCCTGATAATAGAACCATTATTCATGTGAGATGACACTCCACTGGGAGTTTGGGCTATAGATACTGGTTTCATCTACTACACTCGATAAAACCACACTACATGCTAATTGCTGAAATTATTTAATAACATTTGGCATTGGTTGGGGAGAAAAAGCAGACATTCTCATATCTCAAGCCTTTTGGAGAGTACTTTGTAACTGTGTATCAAAGCCTTAACAATAGACATATTCACTAAACCCCAAATAGAGTTTCTAGGTATTTATTATAAAGCTGCTTAGAGCCTCTGTTTACACATCAACCTTATACAAAGTACGTTCTTGTCACATTTCTCATCTTAATCAGGACCTGGGAAATAGGGCAAAGCCAATTATGCCCATTATACAGATTAATAAAACAGGGGTTGAGCAGGTTCAGACCACTAGCTTGTGGTCCCACAGCTAATATGGCGGCACTTGCTCTCAAACTTGTCTCTACATCCAGTACTCTGAACATTATGGTGAGTTTTCTATGGTGTTTGTCCACTTCAAAGATATTCTGTGGTAGGATTTCCAGATAAAATATAGGACATCCATTTAAATTCAAATTTAATATCAATAATGAATAAATTCTGGTTTAAGTACGGATGCACACTCATACTCAAGTTTTATTTGTTGTTATCTGAAATTCAGATTGAACTGAATGTCTCGTATTTCTATTTCCCAAATCTGGCAGCTCTGCTCTGTGAGTACTGGGTGTCCCAGGCCTGAAGATAACAGAATGACAAGAAGAGTGGAAAGTATAAAGCCATTCAGCCACAGTCTTGATGCATCAGAAGTCAACATGAGTTGTTTAAGGTTGGAGAGACAGCAAGTAGGAAACCACTCACCAAAGACAGAGTCTTCACCTGGAAAGAATAGCTATGAATATTTTATGTTGTGTAGTCCTGCGGAATAAATCCCAATCTTTCCAGGAGGGAATATTTTAATTGTTCAAGAGTGAGGCCGTGGGACAAAGTGAGTAGACAAGAAGATCTATTGGATCTTATTCAAAATGTCATGAAGATAAAACAGAGTTAAATACCGATGGAGAGGAAACATATTTATGGTGGTGTATAGTCATGAATGACCTTAATATGTAACAGTGAATTAATTTATTGGACATATAATTGAAAGAGAGAGAAGGAGGATAAAGGACAAGTAGAATGTGAGTCAATGCTGTTATTGTAATTTTTTTAAAGAAATAAGCAAACACAATATAGGTAGAGTCCAGTCAAATCTCTTGGAGATTCATTGAAAAAAAAAAACATAAATATTCAGGAGGTTTATTAAGAACACACGATAATGGAATAAGGAAAGGCTGGGGTGGGCAGAAGGAGATGTTCAATCACAATGCACTTAGCATAGAGAACTCAGCCAAAAGTTTGGGAGGGGGGCTCCAGGGACAGATGACTTTCCAGGGTTGTCCCAATTTGAAGCAGGGGTTCTAAGTTTTGTACCTCTACACAGATTAGTCATTGCATAAGGAATGCTCATAGGATTGTGAGGCAGATCCCTCTGCCTGAAGATAATTCCTAGAGAGGAGGAAAGTAGCACCTTCATCAGGGGGCCCTCTTGGTAGCTGGGAAGATGAATGCTTCAGTCCTGAAAGAGGTCAGGGTGACACACCACAATACCTGCTACATTAGGTCCCCTGCTCTGCTCAGATCTGATTGCTACATGTGTTAAGTTTAACCCACTTGAGACCAGTTTCTCTTGGATCCTGGATGGAGTACTTCCTTGGGGAAAATTTTAAGAAAAGGTTAGCAGGATGATCTGTAACTCTGCTTTTGCGGCTGGTCTTAGGGCCATATCTGAATCATCACATCATCTTTCTTGTCCACCTAGTTTCCCTTCACCTCTAGCTGACACCTTTGCTGGTTCACTTATTTCACCTGATGGGTAACATAGATCCTCATCTTTTGAGAGTCTGAGCCCTTAATCATCATGTTCTTTTCAAGGGGTGGGTTCAGGCCTTGGTCATTTTCTGTCAAAGTTGGGCAGGGAAGTATCAAGTGATGCTCTGTGATCTCTTGAATGTCAAACTCATTCTTCTGCAGACCCATTGTACATCAGCAGGGGGTCTGTTACTGATAATGTGAGTTCTCTTGCTTGCTGGTGTCTTGGCAAAAGAAGTCTGAAGTGACCAGATGACAGCCATGGCTTAAAGTTCCATGGGATGTTGGCTCTGTCTCCTGGTGTAGGATTTGGTTGTAAGGCAAGACTTAAGAAAAGTGGGTGACTAATCTGTAGCATGGGTTTCCCATGAGAATGGCTAGCTCTCAACCGTAATGATCCAGGAAGAAGATATGGCTGACAACAGCCACACTGGCACAGAGATGTTTGAAGGCAAGCACTTAATTTCTTTGCATTTCTTATCCATTTACTTTGGATTCCAACATGCAGAGTAACCAAAGAATATAAAAGGTTGCAAACCTTTGACAATGGCTGACAAGAACAGATATGGGACTCTGGACTTCGGCCAAAGAAGCCAAGATTCAGTTTCCAACTCCAGGAAAGGGATGGAAATGTAATTGGGAAACCATGATACAAACGGGGTGATAGTCATGGACAATTTGGAGAAAGACATAGCATGAGAACATGTTCAATATTGCAGCTCGAGGGACTGAATGAAACTCTGAAACTCATATGTTGAAATTCTAACCCCCAATGTGAGGGTATCAAAAGACGGGGACTTTAGCAGGTAGTTGGGTTGTGTGTGAGGATGGGCCACTCACAAGTGGGATTAGTGCCTTACCCTTCCTACCAGATGAAGATGCAGAAGGTGGTAATCTACAACCCAAATAGGAGGCTCACTAGAACCTGACCATGTTGGTACCCTGACCTCCACAACTGTGAGATGTAAATTTCTGTTGCTTCCATACCATAGTATTAGCCTATGGTAATTTGTTATAGCTTCTTGAACTAACACATGCAGAAAGAGCAAAGCAAATCAAACAGGTCCGAGCATGAACCTCGGTTCTGCCATCACCCAGCTCCCCTGGCTTTCTTGAAGACTCAGTTTCATCTGTGTCAAGGGGCTATACATATAGCGGAAATGTCATCATGCTTTTTACTGAACAAGGAAGTTTAGAGAGAAAGAATGTATATGACATATCTTAGCATCTGACCCATTCCTGCTTCACAAATACTCATCCATGGTCCACCTCATTTGAATTACGCAGACATCCTTTAAGACAAGAATTTCAGAACAAACAGGCAAAGGCTCTCTGGGAAATGAGAGGAGGCGGGAGAAAGAGCAAAGGAAGAGCAAGGCGTCCCTAAATGATCAGTTTTCTTTGATACTTAAATGTGTTTGACATAAAAATGGCACATTAAAGGATGCTAGAGCTCAATCCCAAAGTTAGTAAACATGTAGACTGGAGTGAAATCGTGAATGATTGTAATGGAACTGTTGCCACTGTGGTGACAAATAGCAAATATGAGCTTTATTAGTGAAAGCATCACCAGTGAAGTGAAGCAGAGCACGAGGTATACGTTGAACTTGATTGTAATTCAAGTTCAATGGGATACAGTATTTTGCTTTTTATGGCTGTTCATTTAAAACCAGGGAAGATTAGAACCAGCTACCAACATTTATTCTTTGGACTGCAACAATCAGTTTTTAAAAGGAAGAACCAATGAACCAACTCACCATCTAAGCTCATTTAATTTTTGTAACAACCTTACGAAAAAGGAGTGGTTTTGTTCATTTTAAAGGGGGGAAAATACCCCTAAGACTTAGAGAAGAGAAGTAGGATTTTCTACATCACACAGCTCAGGTAGGGCAGAATTAGAACTTGAACTTCCAAAGGCCTTGTCCATTCCACTGTTCTGCGCTCCTTCATTCCATGCTTATGAATTTGCTTTTGGATAATTCATGTTTATAAAGTATTTAAGAAATGAATATTTTCACAATGATTCTTGGAATAATTGTAATGTTGATGCACATAGAGCAGTTGATAGGCACACAATAGCATGAACTAAAAAGCTGGCCAGCAGGTGACATGCCTCAGATGACAATCAATCAGTCAACAATCATGGGTTGAGCTTCCACCATGCTCAACTTGTTTTCCATACAAGACCTTCTCCCCATGACATGTTCTAAGAGTTGTCATTCTTCAGTATGAAAAAGCCGACAGGTTCTATTTTCCAAAGAAGCTCTTCTTAAACCATTTCTCAAAAATGCCCTCACAATTATTTTTGTGAATAGCTCCTAATTTAAATTAGGTGCTTATTTTCATGAACAATTCCACTGCATAGTCACTGCTGGGTTTTTTTGTTTGTTTGTTTTGTTTTTTGACCATTACCATATTATTTTCATTCTTATCCCACCCTTCTTTATTTTTCCGTCCTGTTATATGGTCTTCTGATGATTTTTAATGACAGTACCAAAGACATTCAAATAAAAAAAGTCCATAGGCACAATTGTTTGGAGAGGCCTCTGATTATAGAGGCTTGCCTTCTTTACCTCTGAACTTCACAGTTTTTTAATGCTTTTTATGTGTGAGGAGCTAGCAAAGATGAACCTGAGGTTTCTACCTTCTAGGGGCACATAGTATAGATACTGGAGTGATAAAGACATGCATCAAATATCTACAATATGATGTAACAAGTGCTATAGTCAAAGTGAGCTCCAAACACTGATGGAACACTTGGTGCTCAAATGGTTCTACCACAGAGAGTTAGGAAATACATTCCTGAAAAAGTGGTGTTTCAGCAGGATCCTGAAGATGAGGTAGGACTTTTCACAATAAAGAAGGTGAGGGAGAAGAACACTTCAGGCTTTACTGTGTGCTTGGGGATTGCCTTGGTTGGAGTATGTGAAATACACAATGTGTAATTTCAGAGGAGGGAGAAAGATGCTCAGGCAAGAGCCATAGGGTATGTGTTTTGGTGGGAGTCGTCCTTGTCTGGAGCCTAGAAAGGTACAGGATGAGGCTGGACTCCAAGGAGCATTGGCGTGAGGGGAGTGGACACACCCAGTAGAAAGGAAATTTAGGTATTTATTTCCTCCATAATTCCTAGGACAACATAACTGATTTTATGCGAGGGGCAGGAGACCCAACATGTATGAAGCCACACTCTGTCTTTGAGAAAGAAGCCGTCCGGTATAGCTGGCAGGGTGTGGGCTCAGGAGTCATGGGACTTGGATTTGAATTCTGTTGCCAACACTGGGTAGCTTTGGGAGTGTCACTGAACCTCCCTGGGCCTCGGCTTCCCACCCTGTACAACTGAGTTCATAGTATGCAAGTTGCAGAGCTGTTGCAAAGATCAGAGTTAGTATATTAATGTGCTCTGACTACAAAGCACAGAGCAGATACTAAATCGATTTATTGTTATTATTATTTGGGAATTCCCGATGTAGTAAAAGAGTGTGGAGAGGAATGACAAAATGTGAAATCAGAAACCTCCAGAATTTGGGTGGTAGAAAAATAAGTCTGGACTACATGGGGAGTCTGCTGACACACAGTGGTGATGTCAGCAAAGATCCTGACAGTCAACTCACGTGACCCACCACCCATTTCACAGGTGAGGATACAAAGCACAGAAAGGGGAATGACATGTTCACGTCTGTCAGTGTTCTCTTCCTTCCAGTGACTGACAAAGAAAATGTTGCTATCTCATAAACAAACTAACAAACAAACAAACAACAACAAAAACAGATCTATGTGATGGGAGGTCAAATGCCAGGCCACAGTAGAAGGAAAGCGGAAGAAAGAGCAATTTTGGGGACACATCCACAATAGTTTTTGGACAAAAAGTACTGATTTACCACCAGGCAGACAACCTAAAAGGAGAGAAATAGTAGCCCTTGACCTGTTCCATGAGTCCTGGGGAGGGGATAGGGAGAGAACAAGGGATGCTTGCGCAGCCTGATTGCGACTCTCGGTTCAGTCCTGGCTCTCGGCCCTTTTCCTGCAGCTGTCCCCATGCTGATTTGACCCCCTCTAGGAAGGCAAACTGAGCTCACGCACTACATCCGACCGGATGCTTGATACCATAGAAGAAATGGATCCCTGTCCCAGAAATCATACACAGAACACCATAGGCAGAGAAACAAGTATAAAAAGGTGGTTTGTTCTTATTGTTCTTTTTTTTAAAAGGCTGGCTCTTATAATCCGTGCAGTCTCTGACTCTCATTTTGAGGGAAGAGGAAGTTCCTGAGAAGGCCACAAATATCCATTTCGCTCTGCCATGTGAGCTCCTGCTCCTCAAATACAGAGCACGTCTTGCTACCTGTTTATTCACATCCCCTGGTTTTGTTCTGTGCCTGTGGAGGCCCCAGAAGGAGCCACCCTTGGGGTACAAACAGCTAGACATCCGACATCAGAATGATTTTATCTGCGACAAGCCTGACATCTGCACCATGGAGCCTGTGTAATCTTGAGACGTGATCCCCCTGCCCCTCCCCACCGTGTGCTGTTTGCCAAGGGGCTGGAGGCAGAATGTTTGCCTCATGAAACTGGGGACAACATAAAGTTAGAAAGTTCCTGAAAGCCTGGACCTTTGCTGCTACATGACCATAGATCATGTAGCATGGACTCCTGTTCTATTTTAATTTATAAATAATTATAAATAATTTTTTATGCTCTGCACAAGAATGCCTGCCTGCTGTCAGCCTTTCCCATGTCCGTGCTCCTTTTCCTCTTTCCTTGTGTCTGTTGGTCTTCCTCCTTACTTTTCTATCTTTCTGTAGTTCTCTGCCTTGCTGTTACTCCCGTCTTCCCTCAACCTCTCCTGCTTCTGTTTTTTCTTTTTTCTATTGGTTTCATTTTCTCACATTTTTTGGTTTTACTGCAAATATTTGTTATTTCATACCCAGAGTCTATCTCAGACCTTGATACAGAGTAAAGAACTCATTGAATATCTATTAAACAAAAGAATACATTTTCCCCTTTATGGAAAAGACACATTGCTACTCTGGGTCTATGCTAAACATGTAGCACTTACTAGAAGACACAGTTACACAATATCTACTCCTGGTGCTATTGTTTCTACCATCGCTAGCCATGTCATACACCTCATATAATTACATCATAGTTAATGCTTATCTTCATCCAGGGACTTTTCTACAAACTTCTAATGTATACATTCATAAAATTCTCATAATCTTCTTGGAACGATGATACCAACATGACTGCCCTCTTACTAATAATGAAATTAAATAAATTAAAAAAAATTTTTTTAATTTATTTTTTATTTATTTTCAGCATAACAGTATTCATTATTTTTGTACCACACCCTGTGCTCCATGAAATCCGTGCCCTCTATAATACCCACCACCTGGTACCCTGACCTTCCACCCCCCACCCCTTCAAAACTCTCAGATTGTTTTTTAGAGTCCATAGTCTCTCATGGTTCACCTCCCCTTCCAATTTCCCCCAATTCCCTTCTCCTCTCTATCTCCCCATGTCCTCCATGCTATTTGTTATGCTCCACAAATAAGTGAAACCATATGATAATTGACTCTCTCTGCTTGACTTATTTCACTCAGCATAATCTCTTCCAGTCCCGTCCATGTTGCTACAAAAGTTGGGTATTCGTCCTTTCTGAGGGAGGCATAATACTCCATAGTGTATATGGACCACATCTTCCTTATCCATTCGTCCATTGAAGGGCATCTTGGTTCTTTCCAGTTTGGCGACCATGGCCATTGCTGCTATAAACATTGGGGTACTGATGGCCCTTCTTTTCACTCCATCTGTATCTTTGGGGTAAATACCCAGGAGTGCAATGGCAGGGTCATAGGGAAGTTCTATTTTTAATCTCTTGAGGAATCTCCACACTGTTCTCCAAAGAGGCTGCACCAACTTGCATTCCCACCAACAGTGTAAGAGGGTTCCCCTTTCTCCACATCCCCTCCAACACATGTTGTTTCCTGTCTTGCTAATTTTGGCCATTCTAACTGGTGTAAGGTGATATCCCAAAAACCAAAAGGTGGTTTTACATTTTTTCATGTGTCTGATAGCCATTTGTATGTCTTCATTGGAGAAGTGTCTGTTCATATCTTCTGCCCATTTTTTGATATGGTTGTCTGTTTTCTGTGTGTTGAGTTTGAGGAGTTCTTTATAAATAACTTGTTTTAGTGAGAAGTGAAATAGTTTTCCATCAGTCATTCTCAAGTGGGGAGAATTCAATTCCCTCTCCAGGGGCATTTTACAATGTCAGGAGTGGGTTTTCATGATAAAAGTAAGGGATCCTACCAATGTCTCCCCTGGTTAGAGCTCAGGAGTCTTGCCAAGTGCCCCATAAAGCACAGGATAGCCATTCACAGTTAAAGAATTGATCTCAAAGGCTAATAGTGCAAAGGCTGAGGAACTTTCGGGCTAAATAAAGTACACATAATCCTATATTTTTAAAAAAATAGTATTTATTTGGAATGTTTAAAACTAACCTGTTATTCTGTTTTTAGTGGGTGAGTTTTTTTTTTTTAAATTGCAGTTGTTGATATAATTGGGCTTATATCTACCAACTTAACTTATTGCAGTTTAATATTTAATCCTATTTTATCCATTTTTATCCTATTTAAACCCATATTTAATCCTACATTACCACTCTATTTAATCCCCTATTACCTTCAAAAATTTGATATCTATATCAGGAGTTATCAATTTTCCTTCACATCTTTGTGGCTAATGGAAGGAATTAAATGTTGAAATGGTATTAATTGGAAATTAAAAGTTTGGGATGCAGGAGACCCTTTACTCTTGGCCCTATCTATAAAATGAGGTGAGGGAGCTCTGGATGGCTCAGTCGGTTAAGTGTCCAACTTTGATTTTGGTTCAGCTCATGATCTCAGTGTTGTGAGACAGCGCTCTGGGCTGGCTGTGGAGCCTGCTTAAGATTCTCTCTCTGGGGAGCCTGGGTGGTTCAGTCGGTTAAGTGTCTGCTTTTGGCTCAAGTCATGATCTCAGGGTCCTGGAGTGAGCCTTGTGCCGGGCTCCCAGCTCAGCAGAGAGTCTGTCTCTCTCTCTCTCCCTCTGCCTCTCACTGTGCTTGTATCTGTGCACACACACACTCTCTCTCTCTCAATCTCTTGCTGACATACTCTCTCTCTCTCAAAAAAAAAAAAAAATAAATAAAATCTTAAAAAAAAAAAAGATTCTCTCTTTGCCCTCCCACCCCAAAAATAATCAAATAAAAGGAGGTGACTAAATTAGACAATTTAAATACTCTACTTATAAATTAGGTAATTTTTTTTTGTAGTAGGAACATTACTGCTGCTTACTGAATCTTGACAAACCTCCTCCCTCACACACACAAACCTCTACCTGTTCTCTCATATGAACAGGTGCATAGGGCCCCTTCTGGCCAATGGACTCCAAGAACTGCTTCCAGACTGAAGCATTAGAGCTAGTACATGACCCTCCATCTTTCCTTGCCATGAATGACAATTAAAGTTGTTTTTGAGATGGTAGAACCTTCATCAGTCTTAGTCTCTAGGACTCTACCGATCAGAGATTCTCAGTGACGTCTCGTTTAAGCAAAAAAGAAACTTTCAATGTGTTAAGCTACTGAGATTTTGGAGTTTATTAAACCAATACAGTCTCTTTTATACTTTCTCAGTGTGGCAGTTAGCTGAGAAAATATTTTACCCAGGATTTGTAAGAGAATAAAATGGTAGAAACAGAGAGAGGATGGTAGAATTACTTACCACTTTTTTTACGTTCCTACATCATCTAGTTCCACCAGCAGTATAGCAGGTGGCCTGTTGAATAGTAGTACATATTGTTACATAGCGCTCATCTCCACTAGACTGGAAGACCCATATTTGGGGCTTTATGTCAGGATGATGTCTTATTTAACCTAATAGTCACAGGCCTAATAGGTGCTAGGTATGAAGTAGGTTGTTGGATGTTGAGCAAAATAATTAATGTGTGAGTCTATGAAAACAACCGACACGGGACCTTACGCACAAGTAGATGTTCAGCAAATCTTTGGTTAAATGAATAAATAAATGAATAACCAAATACACAGGATCAAAGGAGTCCACCGGGAAATGGAGTAGAAGACACAGGAACTGTAAACAAGACACGAAGACTGGGATTGGGACGGCCTCTGAGAAAAATCTCTGTGTATTTAATCGCATATGTGACGCAGCTGGTGGTGTTACACAGAAAGAAATGTGCCAGGAAACTATCTACAGCTCACAGCAGTGCTGTTCTTGGCAGTGTTGGGGAGCACCGGAAGTCCTCGCACCTAGGGTCCTAGTCCAATCTGACTGGTGCTTTTGGGCCCCACTCAGAGGCTGCCTCTGCTTCATAGCAAGGAACACTGTCCATGGCTGCAGATCACCCATTACCCCAGCTTCCCAAGTGAGTCAAGGATGTCATCTGGTTTCTATTCATCTGCTGTGAAATTGTGACTGGAAATGACTCCTTTGAAAACTTGAATTAATTTTATGTTGCATTTGCTATATTACAGGTTGTGGGCCGGGGGTAGGATAATCGGTATCCTCAAGCATTGCACTCTGGGAACAGATGGGGCATTTTGTTTGACTCTTGAGCTGTGATGGATGTGGGGTGGGGAAACATACTTTGGTTACAGTAATAACAGGACCTCACATTTATTGGACAGTTCCTAGGTGTTTGGGAGCTCCACTAAGGATTTTTCAAAAAAACAAGACTCCTGAATGTATTTTTTTTTTTAAGATTTTATTTATTTATTGGAGAGAGTGAGTATGTGCTAATGCATGGGGGAGGGAGCAGAGGAAAGGGAGAGGGAGAATCTCAAGCATAGTCCTTGGTGAGTGTGGAGCTGACATGGAGCCTATGATCCTTAGATCATGACCTAAGATGAAACCAAGGGTTGGACATTTAACCAAGCAAGCCACCCAGGCTCCCTGGAGCTTTTTCAGGCCTCAGCCTCCCCATTTCAGAAATGAGATTATAATTCTACTACCTTGGAGCTGCTGTGAATGAGTTAATTCATCAAAAGGGCTTAGGATAACCTGACAGGGTCAGTCCTCAGTCAAAGTTATCGATTTTTGTGGCCATGACTTAATCCTCCCACAGTTCAGTGGGCACTATTATTATTCTCGCTTCCCCATATAGAAACTGAGGCTGAGGTCATGGAGCTAGGCCAAGATGCAGCAAGGATAAGAAATCTGTCTGACCTGGAGTCTGGACTCTGAGCCACTACTGGGCCCGATGGAATCCCCTCCAAATTCATGGAACCTCAGTGGAAACGACCAAAATGTCCAAGATGGGTAAAGAAATTGAGATGCATACAGACAGTGTACATTTTGGCTGTAAAGGAGAAGACAGTTCTGCAATAGGACACAACATGGGTGGACATTCTACCAAGTGAAAAAAGTTAGCCACAGAAAGACAGATACTGTGTGATTGCTCTTATAAGAAGGACCCCATATAGTCAAATTCATAGAATTAAAGAGTGGGATGGTGGCTTCCAGGGCTGGGGAAGCAAGAAAATGGGTAGTTACTAATCAGTGGGTAAAAGATTCACCAAGATGAACAAGCCCTAGATATCAGCTGTATAGCATTGTACCAACAGCCAACAATAAATAATTGAACACTTACAAATTATTAAGCTGGTAGATCTCGGGTTGTGCTCTTACCATGGCAAGATAAATTAACAACAACAACAACAACAACAACAGCAACAACAACAACAAAATCATTGAAACTCAGAATGTGACCTTATTTGGAAATGGGTTCTTCACGGATGTCATTAGGTTAAGATGAGGCCATGCTAGATTCAGGGGGCTCTAGATCCAATATGACTGGTGTGTTCTTATAACAACAAGAACAGAGAGACGGAGCTGTACATGGGGAGAAGGTCACATAAAGATTGAAGCTGGTATGGGAGTGGTGTATCCATAAACCAAAGGATGTCAAGGATTGTTGCAACACCCAGAACCAGGAGGGATTCTTCTCTAGGACCTTCAGAGGGAGTGTAGCCCGTGAAGAGCTCAGGTTTTGTGCTTGCCCTCCAGAACTGTGAGAGTTTAAGTGCCCGTCATTATGAGCTACCCTGTTTGTGGTTACCCTGGCCCTGTAAAACTAGGGCAGCCACAATGCACCCTGCCTGCTGGCTGCTGTGGGATAGCCCTGCCCCATGGATGGAGCTTCTGTTTGAGGGGAGGAGGGTGTGGGATTCTCCATGGAGCCTTTCCTGCACCTGACTGGCAAGGTTATTTTTAACTTTCACTTGTGAAGTTTTTAATGAGGGATTTTCTCACTTTTCAATAGGAGTCAGACTTTACACCCCAACATGCTGCCTTTTAAAATAGCGGAATTGTAGAAAAGGCTTGTGAAGGTGCCTAGTAGGTGAAGCTTTGTCTTCGATGGCTATGGAGTCCTTGCAAATTCCATTATCATCATCTTCTTATCAGCATCATCAAAATAAGTCCAAACATTATTGTGCCAAGCAGTCTGCTGCGCACACTAAAGGCATGGTCACATTTAGTCCTCATGATGCATGCAGAGGTAGCTACTATTATCCCCACTTTACAGACAAGGACACTGCAGCTCAGAGTGTAAGCAGAGCATCACGTTAAAAGGAGAGGCAGCTGGCCCATGGCGCTCACCTCACACCCTTCAATGTCAGCCCTAATGGATGGGAGCTTCAAGGGAAATTTCTATAAAAGAGAAATGGCTGCAAACAGTCAAACCTCATTGGCATCTAGCAGTCTCTATTCCATCAGATGAGGATGAAAAATCATTCCACCCACCTTGAGTCCTGCCCACTTTGAATGGCTAGAATGAAGTAAAATCAAACTGCTGCTTTCAGCTTGAGAAGCTACAAAAGAAAAGTAAAGAAAAAAAAAAAAAACACAAACAAGAATCAGAGGTTACTTTGGAATCAAAGGCTACTAGTACTCATTGTAAATCCCACTAGGGAAATAATTGTTGAAGTGAGGTCAGAGGACATTTGAGTGGCTCAATGGAGGCAAAATTTTCATAGATGGAGAATTAACAAATCACAAAACTTTACGTCTAAGGGGAAAATGACAATGGAGCAAGCATCTTCTAAGGGCCTGACTTAATGTGTATCTTCACACCAATTCTTCTGCAATCTACAAGGGAATCATCAAATATCCCTATTTTATAGATGATAAAAGTGGAGCTTGAAGACGCTGTGTGACCTGCCTGAGATCATAAAATGTTTGTCTCTCTTGCTCTGAATGATATTTATAATTAATGTTCCAGAATACTCCAGAAACTATTTGAAGGATTTGACATGGATTGTCTCATTTCATCTTCACAGCACCCATAAGAGGTAGGTTCCATCATGCCCATTTTAGAATGGAGACACTCAGATTTCTTAAATCATCATCCTGGATCACCAGGTAGCAGAAGCAGAGTTTGAACCCAGATGGTGATTTTTGCATTCTGTGACCTCTTCTCTCAAGCCTACAGCATGCATTGGAAGCAGTGGCAGCCACCACTATTAGCAGTAATAGTAATAAAAAATAGTGTGTCACTAGGTTAAGAAATGTAGATGGTCTGTCAAGGACTTGAAAGGATTGGGGCGGGGAGGGTGTGGGAAAGAGGCTAGAGGTAGGAGACTTAGAATTCTCTGGTTGGGAGAGGGTGGGATAAAGAGCAGAGGTGGGAGGGAGAGGGTCTGGGAGAAGGCAGGGGTGTGTAAGCTCTGTCATAGCTCAGCAATGGTTGGTAGAAATTGAATAGGGGCAGACATAGCACTGGGGGAAGCTGGAGCCCAAGGTTTGGACTCACCCAGGACTTAGAACATCTCTGAGACAGGCCCAGAGTTAGAGAGACCTTGGCATTGGAGCTGGGGACCTAACGGCAGTGTCATCAGGTTCTCAAGGTGCATGGGAAGCTCATCTGTTCACTTGCTGAGTTGCCAATTTAATTCCGATCCAAGTCAACCAATACTTCTAATGTTTTTAATATAGGGTCTCATTACGCTTATTTTTTCTTTGATAATATAATTTCTTTGACCATGTTCTGCTTTCTTTTAGCAAGGACTTGGAGATGGGAAGCATTAACATGCCTTCAATGACTGCTTTGTGTCACTCCTCTATGTCCATTATGCAATTCAGTTGCAGAATAACCAACATTACACAATAAAGATCATTCTCCCAATCTGGCAGATGAAGGGCAAGCCTGGAAGAGGTTAATGACTTTCCTATGATCATTCAGCAAAATGACTCACCCCAGAAATAAAATAATTTGCCTAAGAAGTTAAATGACTTGCGGTAGAGGTTGACCAGGAAGTTAGATGGCTTTCCCAAGATCATTCAGATTTTGCTGGCTCCAAAGTCAGGTTTGAAAGTCCTGTGCTGCTTCCACTGTCCCAGAGCCTTTCCATGTCCTTTGAGCACATGCTACGTTCTCACACAGAGCTACGTTCTCACCAGGCACTCAATAAAATTTCTCTTGATTGTGTAGCTGAGAGATAAGTAAGTTCAGCACCAGACTGGGACTCTAACATTATTTTTTCCAGCTGTGTATCCAGGAGAAGCCCTAGGTATTCTGGAAATGAAAACAAAACAAACACCAGCTTAATTCAGGTAATAATATTACATCTTACAATGCTAATTCTGTGCGATATCCTCCTAGGCTCTCAAAGTCCCACTTAACAGGTGTGCTCATTTTCTTCTCAGATGCCTTCCTGCCTGGTGTTTCTGTGGGTAATGGAGGGACCTCTAATGACAAGGTGAGTCCTTGCCTACGATGGAAACACTGCTGTACTGCCCCTCTTGCTTCTCTTGTGATCCAGTAGGGGGATCAGGTCTTCCACTTGTTTTCAGGAAAATGGAGTTGTTGAATCTTTTATGAATTCTTAATGAATATATTTAAGTGAGTCTTTAAAGTTCCAACCAGAGGAAAAGATAAATCCTGAGTTTGGAGACAGACCCCAGTTTGGAGTCCTGGGTTTGTTTGTCACAGCTGTATCTTTGAATATATATATATATATTTTAATATTTTATTTATTTATCTAACAGAGACAGTGAGAGAGCACAAGCAGGGGGGATAGGCAGAAGGAGAGGGAGAAGCAGATTCCCCACTGAGCAAGGATCCCGATGCCAGGCTCGATTCCAGGATCCTCGAATCATGACCTGAGCCGAAGGCAGACAATTAACTGACTGAGCTACCTAGGTGCCCCTTCTTGAATATATTCTTAACCTCCAAAACCTCTGTTTCCTTAAGTGTTCTTTTCTTCTTTAAAGGTGATAACAACCACTGTCCAGACTCCCAGGCAAAGGTGTTCTCTGGGGTAGGGGTATGTGTGCAATAGGGGAGACTAGCAATCATAAGTGGCTTCTTCAGTGGTCTCCCCACTCACGTTCAGGCCGCTTCACTGACCTCTCTTCACGCAACAGCCAGGGACACAGGACGACGTGGATCCGATCCCACCCCTCTCCCACATAAACCCTCTGAATGAAAGTCAGGTAACAAGAGAAGCAAGCACTCCACCCTTTCCAAGACAGGCCAGAGCTAGTGCCTGGGAGAGTCCGGTAACGAACCTTGCTCAACCCTGGGTGATAACATTCAGCCCTTCCCTGACTTTGCTCCTCAACACAAAGTGCTTGAAAAGAGTCTTTTATTGGGGTTAGTGTGAGATTGTAAAAGAACATGATCTTTGGTGCAGCACCTACTGGTTTCAAACTTATTTCTGGTCCTTGCTGATTGTGTAGATTTGGGGAAATTTATAGTGTCTCCAAACCTCAGTTTCTTCATCTGTAAAATGAAACAGCAACACTTTTTCTTTTTTTTTTTTTTCTTCAGGAAACTTTTGATCATACAATGCCCTGCTCTGGGCCCAGTGAGGCAGTGATCAATCTGTATCATGACTCCCTCCTTACCTGGCTGCTCCCTGGGATGTATGTTTACAGGGCAGGACACACATTGGCCATGTTTATGGCAGTGTCCCCAAGTGCCTAGCACAGGGTCTGCAACAGAACAGAAACTAACAACAGGGACTAGGCCTTATTGACCACTGTACCTCTCATTCCTGACACAATAAATGTTATTTCATTTCCTCTCCCTTTCCTGTTGTTGGAGTCTCTTACAGTAGCTTTTCTAGAGACAGCAAATCAAGAGAAGCTCAGGGTTGAGAGATGGGGTGCAGTGCAGATTCGTGGGCTGGTTTCAGATGACATGGGGGTGAATATTCATTTTTTAATGTTATGGGTCAAATCACTTTCAACTTAGTGTCATAACATGCCTTTCTTAGCTCATGGTTTCTATAGGGTAGGGTCTGGGCATAGCTTAGCTGTGCTTCTCTACTGTAGGGTCTCACGAGGTGTTAGCCAGGACTACATTCTCATCTGAGGTTTCACTGGAGTGGGGGGGGGGGTCTGCTGCCAAGCTCAGGGGGTTGTGGGCAGCAATTGTCTTCTTATGGGCTGTTGGACTGAGGACCTCAGCTCCTTGTTAGTAGTTGGCCAGAGGCTCTCCTTAATTCCCAGAGGACACCTTCAGTGCTTCTTTGAATATGTCCTATTTGCTCCTAGAGATCCAATTTCTATATGCACTGTGCCCTGGAAGCTAACTCATACCAAGCTCATCAACTGGGCTCTCTGCCTTCCAACGTCTGCTTGAGTTTGAGTAGTGGGAGCATCAGCAGGCTCTTCAGAGAAGGAGGAGACTGAGGGCAACATATTCCTCTGGGTCCCTCCTGCCACGCCTTGGGTTGGCTGGTTTTTCTAAGTAGAGATCACAGCATTTTTCTTTCCAGCTGCTTTCAACTTCCATTATTGTCTCTGGGGACTGGGAACCGCTTCCTTCTCCGGCCACTCAGAGGGTGGTTGCGAACTCACAAGGGAAGGGCTTTGGCATCCCTGTCCGTTTTCTTAATCTGCTCAGACTTTTGAAAATGTTCCCTCCATACACTCTCTTTTCACCCCATTTGATAGGGCCCGTCTGTTTGTTCAGGACTCAGCTATCACTCCCTTGGAAAATACCCCAATCTTGGTGTGCTACTCTATAGCATTCCCACTTTGAGTAGGCACACAAAGCGGTTTTTCTGCACATTTATTTTATTTTATTTTTTAAATGTTTCCCAAATTGCTCACCATTTTGAAAATCATGTCCCTCTGGCAGGGCTGATATTTAGCTGGTGTTCACTGGCTAGGTCTCCCTGGGTTTAATGCCCACCCCATCCTGTCTCTCGTCTCTGTAGCAGCTGTAACTACTGGAACAGTTGCTCCTCACAAAGCCATGGCCGCCGTGGTAGCTGAGTCCTCCAAACAAGTAGCCTGCGTTTGCAGCTGTTATGTGCACTGGGATTCAGTGCATGTGTATAAAGGAAAATGCCTATGTGTTAGTTTCCTATTGCTGCAGTAAGTCATGACCACCGGCATGGTGGTGAAGAGCACCTAGATTTATTATCATATAGTTCTGGAAGTCAGAAATCAGAAAAGGAGACACGTGGGACTCAAGTCAAGGTGTGGGCAGGGTCGCTTTCCTTCTGGAAGTGCTTGGAGAGGATCCATTGTCTTGCCTTTCCCAGCTTCTAGATGTTGCTGGAATTCCTTGGTTCATGATCTTCTTCCATCCTCAAAGTCAGCAATGGCTGGCTGAGTCTTTCTCTTGCCGCATCCCTCTGATACACACTCTCCTCTCTCACTTAAAAGGATCCCTGTGATGTCATTGGGTCTACTTGTATAATCTAGGATAATCACCCATCTCAAATTCAGCTGATGAGCCGTCTTAATTACATCTGTAGCCTTAATCCCTCTTTCCATATTGCATAAAATAGTCACAGGTTCTGGGGTTAGAATATGGACCTCATCTACCAAAACACTGATATTCACAGAGGCCTTATATGAAAACATCAAACACAGAGAAAACGTGAATGTAACAATCAGTTAAAAGTTGTCTTGCTTCTTTTAAATCCTTACTTTTTCATTACAAAGTAGGGGTAAGCAGCTAACAACTTCTCTTAGCATACTTGTCCTTTTACTACATTTAAGATAATTATGTTGATCTTATGTTGATTTTTGAAATTATATGTATGAGTATTATATATATTATAATATATTATATATATAATATCATCATATTATATCACATCAATAAAATTTATTTCCAAATAGTAAAGGAGTCATTAGGTTTGTTTGTAACAAGATGGGAGTGAAGAACTCCTAGGGCTGAGAGCCACTCTCTTAGATATGTTTCATGTCCCCCATGTTCCCATGACTATGACTGACATGCAGCAGAGCTCAGTGTGTGTTGGGGGAGTAGATGAACAGGAGAATCAATTACTTGCCTAAAGCATTAGTATAGGGAGGTTGGTGGGCACTGCTATGTCTTGTTTGAGGATACCTTGCTAAGAAGAGGTCACAACTCTACTCCATTGGCTTCTAAGGTTCAGGACAATTAACACAACATCTGGTCCAAGAATAAGGCAGATTCTATACCAAGAGGATTCCTTTTGCAGTGGCCTTCTTGGGAAAATGAAAGAGTTTCTCATTTGCTCAATGTAAATTCCCTAAGAAAAGGACTGCAGCTTGAGATTAATGAGCTCAGGAATGGAGCGCTGGGTGAAAAAAGAAAAGAAATATAAGAAAAAGAATCAAGCAGAGCTCCCTGTGTTCTTTGGGAATATATTGTTCCCAGAGACCATTGATTTGCCTAATTCTTGCAATTCTTGCCTGTGTGTTTCTTCCGATGCTTCTCCTATTCTGCTCTGAAAGGGATTTCTTTTCCTACCTATCAGTCAGTTCCCCCCAATCAGCCCATGTTACTTTCTTTTTAATAACAATTTAATTTTATTTATTTTATTGTGTTATGTAAATTACCATATGGTACATCATTTGTTTTTGATGTAGTGTTCCAAGATTCATTGTTTACATATGACACTCATGCCATACGTCACATGCAATACGTGCCCTCCTTAACACCCACCACCAGGCTCACCCATCCCCCAACCCCATTCCCTCTAAAACCCTCAGTTTGTTTCTCAGAGTCCACAGCCTTTCGTGTTTCATCTCCCCCTCTGATTCCCCCCTTTCATTTTTCTTTCCTTCTCCTAATGTCCTCTTTGCTACTCCTTATGTTCCACAAGTAAGTGAAAGCTCTTTGGCTGTGAACAGGTTTTCTGTTCTGTCCCTGAGCTTGTGTGTCTCCCAAAGATTTGCACTAGCTGCAGTGAAAACGTTTGTAGCTAAATCTTTCACCTGGAAATAATCTTAGAGACCACACTTCTTCATTTTTTAAAGAAGAAATAGAGAGTCACAGAGGTCTGACAACTTCTGTCAGGTTAGTGGTAGAGTTTGACTGGGAAGCTTCACTGGAGGATCTCATTTGGTATATAAAATTCTGTGCTTGAGCTGGAAGTGGAAATGAAATAAAACATATTTTATACTAAATTATAAAGATGTGGCTCCTTTAATAGAAGTTCAGAGCTCATACATACACACATATACATAATGCAAGTATTAATTATATAATTTCATTTGAAGTCATATATGCCATTGAAAGGCGCTATCAGAATATGGAGGGAATTTGCATAAAATATACATTTTTAAGTATGAAAAGGAAACAGTGAAAATGAGAAAAATGGAAGGAATAAAAGGAGAACTGGATGTGCTGAGTAATTTACATATTGACAGCAAGTTTCTTTGAATGGAATATACAAATGTATGTAAATTGGTCTGACTATTTAAGAAAAAGATATGCAAATACATGTCCACAGAAATCTGCTACCCATCATGTTGAAGTAGAATAACAAAATGCTTCATTTTAAATCAGATTATTTTTCTTCTTTCCAGAATGTTCCCTCAGGAAACTCTAGCACCAAATTCCTGCCCATCTAGCATCTCAGTCATCCGCGTGTCCATGTTACATGGGCTCCAAGCCACGGGTCAGACAGGACATTGGAGTCACAAAGGGAGAATAAAACAGAGAAAGCACTAGTCTTAAAGGAGCTCTGAGTCTAACAGGGGGACACACACGTACGGGGACTCTCATGAGGCGCCGTCGGGATACATGCATTCAGTGTACAAATGCATTCACTGAGATCATGCGCTCCCTGATATACAGATGTTGTGAAATTCACCTGCAACGAGACAGGAGTGGTGGGTGTCACAGGGTGAGAGTTATTCTGTTGATACATCTGGTTTCCCTCATGTTCTTAAGGCCTGTCAGTACCTTGCTTTGTCAACTCCCCCACTTGCTCTTTGAGTTCTCATTTCTTATTGCCTCCAGCTTATTCTAAGTCCTCATCCTCATTTTGGGTTGAACACCTTTAAGGTTCTCCTGATGGTCATCAGTCGTGACCAGGTTGTTTGGAGGGAGGCAGGACCTATGTAGCTTAGAGCGATAGAGGGATACTCTGTGATTCTAAAATAGAACTTAATATAAACTAAATTACAGGGATAAAACCAAAAGAAACAAAGGGGGCAGAAAGGGGGAACTGATTTCTCTTGAAGAAGCTTTCAAAAAGCACAGGCTTTGGGAAGGCAGATGTGAAATCAAAAGCCCATAATCCCTCCTTAATTATGTGATTTTGGCTAAGTCACAACCACTTTGGAACAAAAGAGAGGGAATACTACCTACCTTAGAGTGTTATGAGGAAGGATGAATGAAAACAATAAGCAAAGAAAATTTATGTTTCCACCCCAGAAACTTCCCTCAAACTCCAGGCTCAGAGAAACAACAGACTACTTGAGATCTCTACTTGAACATTGAAGATTAATCTCAAAACATGTCTAGAAATGATCTCATTAATCTCAAAACATGTCTACAAATGATGCTCTGATTTCCCCCAAGCTGTTCCACACACATCCTTGCCTACATCAGTGGTTGTCCACTCTATTTTTCTAGTTGTTCAAGCCAAACCCTTGGAGTCCTCTTTGACTCTTTTCTTTCACACGTCACATTATACACGTGAGAAAACCTTGGGTCTGCCTTCAATATGCAGCCAGAGTTCCACCACTCTTTCCAAATCCACTGCTATCACCATGGCCAAGCCCTCCCAGTCTCTGACCGCAGGGATTGCCGTAACTTCTGTGCAAGTCTCCCCGCTCCTGCCTGTGAGTCCCCTAGAGCAGAGAAGATAATGTTGTCCTTCAGAATTTTCAGTTAGATCATGTCACTTCTCCAAATTCTGTACTGGTGCTCCATTTTCACTCAGAATAAAAGCCAAAGACTGTGCAATGTTGGACAAGGCCCTGCATGAAACAAACCTTCATTTCCTCTCTGACCCTCTTCCACTCTACATCCCTCATGTCCCTGCTCTCCCTGATCAGTCCCCCTGGCCTCCTCACTGTTGCTTGAAGATCCCAGATATGTGGCTATCACAGGACCTTTGCACTAGCTGTTCCCTCTACCTAGAACCCTCTGTTCCATGCAGTACCTTGTCTCATTTTCCCAGATTTTTTAAGTCTTTTCTCAGATGTCTCCTTCTCAATGAAATGTAAGGTGACCACCAAGTTAGATACCACATTTCCCTCCCTAGTACTCTCTATCTCCTCACCTGTTTTGTTTGTTCTTTTTAGGTAAGTGTCACCTGCCTCTTGCTAACAAGTTGGAAGATGTATTGGTCTATTGTGTTTATTGTTAACTGTATATTTCCCCTCTCCATAACCAAAACTCCTTTTAAGGCAGAGGTCTTTATCTGTTTTGCACATTGACGTGCCTTAATCTGTGTCTAGAAACATACTAGGAACTCCACACATAATTATCAAATGAGAGCAACACCTGCCCTAAAGCAAGTGCTCAATTATAATATGTTTTCTCATTCTTTTTTTGAAGTCAGCTGAAAAGCTGCACCCCATTAGAAGGTAAGTAAGTACTAGGGATATGAGGACTATGGTCCACACCACTGGGAGGTATACAGGGAAGTTGTTAAGAGAATAGATGCTAAGAGTTCATTGCAAGAATAATTGTTTTAGGGGCTCCTGATTGACTCAGTGTGTTAAAGCCTCTGCCTTCGGCTCGGGTCATGGCCCTGGAGTCCTGGGATCGAGCCCTGCGTCAGGCTTTCTGCTCAGCAGGGAGCCTGCTTCCCCCTCTCTCTCTGCCTGCCTCTCTGTCTACTTGTGATCTCTGCCCATCAAGTAAATAAATAAAATCTTTAAAAAAAAAAAGAATAATTTTTTTCCTTTTGTTGTATCTGTATGAGGTGATGGATGTTAACTAAACTCACTGTGGGCATCATTTATAACATCGATGTTTTAAACACCATCATTCTGCACACCTTAAACTTACACAGCAATGTGTGTCAACATCTTGATAACATTGGGAAAAAAAAAAAAAGCTACCCAGTGTATGTGAAGGTAAAAAAAAAAAAAATGGTCTCCAGCCATCTTTCTTCCCTGCTTCTCCCTGCCCCTCCCTGCCCTTGCTTGACAGGACTCCATTCGGTCTGGATTATCAATGTTCCTGAGTAGACATTTTCCACCTGTGGAGGCAGTGCTTGTTCATGGGATGGGTTCCTCTCTGGGACAAGTGCCATGTTTCCTCCTCCTCCTCACACAGGTGCCACGTCCCACTGCACCTCATGAATAGAGGGACTGTGTTCCTCACCAGGAAGCATGGAGCCACTGCTCTGTTTCCTTTTCAGCAACATATGCGGTCATTCAGGATCAGAGTTTCATGGTTTTTCTTTGTTGAAGGGATTTGTCTTGGCTTATGTGTGAGAAAATTTCTTCCTTCCTGGTCACAGCTTTTTGTAGGTTCTCAGCCTATTCTGGACTGTATCTTCTGGACTCAGCCTATTCTGGACTGGGGGACTTAGTCCCCCAACCCTAGGGCTTGGAAGAAGAGGACAGAGAATGGATTATTAATAAGAGCGCATTGTTCAAGCAATGCATGTTATCTCAGTTTCCAGAGCACCTTCTTATTCGTTGACTTCTTCATTCTCACAAAGGGTTGGTTCTGCTTGTGATGATTCCAAGGCAGTGGCATTTAGAATAAGACAGTTCTGCATTCACTCAGGACTTGTCCACCTGTCAGATGGGTGATCTTGGAAGTCCCGCATGGCTTCTCTCAGTCTTATTTGGATCAGAGATAAGGACTGATGGGTCCTAAAGTCTACCATCCAAACCTAGATGCTTTTTTTTTTTTTTTAGAAAATGCCACAAAATATTTAATAAAGTCTCTTGATTCTCCTCTTGCTTCAATTTCAGTTCTACAAACCACCATTATAGTGTTTTCAAAGTCCATCACATTAATTCACACTTCTGTCTCCCCCCTAGATTTTGAACTGTTTCAAGGTGGGAATGGCCCACTTCCAGTACTTAGAGGGAGTTATGTTTAAAAGGTGAATGAATAAACTGATATCATCACTTATTCCTACAACCTAGATGCTTTTGAAAAGTAAGTACCTTTCCAATCTCAGTTATTATCAATAAGGCTGGAATAATCATCAGTTGCATATAAGTGGAATCTAAAAAAAAAAAAATAAAATAAGTGAATAAATAAACCAAAAGTAGAATCAGACCTAAAAATACAGAGAACAAAGTGATGGTTGCCAGAGATGGAGGGTAGGGGACCGGGCCAAATAGGCGAAGGGCAGTGGGAGATGCAGGCTTCTAGTTATGGAATGAATAAGGCAAGGGAATAAAAGGAACAGCATAAGGAATACAGTCAATGATATTATAATAATGTTTGTGCAGTGGGAGATGATAGCTATACCTGTGGGCATAGCATAATGCATAAACTTGTCCAATCGCTTTGCTGTCCACCTGAAACTAATATAACAGTATGTGTGAATTACATTCAGATAAAAATTTTCAAGTACTTTAGGAAAAAGAAAAGATTTTTACAATTTATTTATTTAGAGTAAGCTGGGAGAGGGGCCAGGGGAGAAGGACAGCGAGAATCTCCAGCTGACTCGGCACTGAGTTTGGAGCCCTTGCGGGGCTTCATCTCATGACCCAGAGATCATGTCCTGAGCTGAAGTCAAGAGTCAGATTCCTCACTGACTAAGCCACCCAGGTGCTGGTGGAGTACTTTTTTTTTTTTTTTTTTTTTAAGATTTATTTATTTATTTGACAGAGAGAGATCACAAGTAGGCAGAGAGGCAGGCAGAGAGAGAGGAGGAAGCAGGCTCCCTGCTGAGCAGAGAGCCCAGTATGGGGCTCGATCCCAGGACCCTGGGATCATGACCTGAGCCGAAGGCAGAGGCTTTAACCCACTGAGCCACCCAGGTGCCCCCCATTTTTAAAAAGATTTTATTTGTTTGTTTGAGAGAGAGAATGAGAAGAGGGAGGGAAGAGCTCAGAGGGAGAAGCCGACTTGACGTGGGGCTCAGTCCCAGGATTCCAGGATCACAACCTGAGCCGAAGGCAGTTGGTTAACTAACTGAGTGACCAGGTGCCCCGTCCCTCGAGTACTTTTAGTAATTATATGAGGATAAAAGCTTTGCTGGCTCAGTTCCAGGGATATTAGGTATATGATCCCCCTTGCTAATGATGATATTTCTCACTTGTAATACTGATGCTGATACTAATACAAAACAACCAGTGATGATAATAATACAAATAAATATTTATATCTAATATTAATAAGTACTGGTCTCTAATAACTCCAACAATATACAACTCTGAAATTCTACTGATCTTTTCCCAGAGAGCAGCTGGTGGCCTATCTGGGGTGAGTCTGAATAAATGGTGTGAGTTCCCAACCCATATTAGGGGGGATTTTTATTACTTTTTACATCTGTGTTTGGGGTGTTGGTAGAGACTATTTAGAAAAAGTGAACCATTCCCACCATGCCAAGTATCTCTAAGAAGCTGTCTGAGATGTGTGTCTGTTCATCCTGAGGAAAATGTTTATGAAGAGGAATACTATCTCATGGAGGCCCTGAGATGCATGAACGTTCCTACGTATGACATTTCAGTGTCTGGTTTGAGGCTGGAGAACAGGCTGAGTTCGCGATCTTGCCTGTGAGCCTTTGAGATCCTCAGATAGTAAGGATTGGTACCTTTTAGGAAAGAGACTTTCAATAACTCAGAGCAGGAATTCTGTGTCCCAGGGGATGTGTCTTCTCTCTCTATTTTTCATTGTATTGGGTCATCCTGATCAACCTCATTATTATTTTTTAATAATAAAAGAATAATTAAAAAAAAAAAAAAAGGTGTTTAAGGAAGGCCTCCTGAAAGAATCGCATTTGAACTAAATGCTGAATGACAAGGAGGGGCTCCCATTGAAATGTCCAGGAGTCTCGCTCTCCATGCAAAGGGAGCCGTCCAACTGCCCTAACTTGGAGACAGGTGAATCTGGTTCAAGAACAGAAAGATGTCCAGAGTGGCAGGAATTCATAGAATGGGTGAGTGGTAGGATTCCCCCCTCCCCCACGTACCGGCTGAATCCATTGAGAACTTTGAGTAACATTATCATGCAATGTTACTTATGCTTTACAAGGCTGGTTCTGGCTGTGTGGAGATAGGTATCAGGGGAAACGCAGAGGAGAAGAGCAGACACAGTGAGACAAAGTTGATACGGTGACCAGACTGGAGATGAGATGTCCTAGAGTGTGGCAATGCAGGTGTTATAATCCCAAATAGTGATGTAGTGTTTGCCACACAAGTCATCAATAATTGCTAGTGAGTTATTATTACCATTATTATCCGGTGTCTCAAAGCTCTACATCCCACAGAGTTCCAAGTTTGTTTCCTAGCTCTTGGGTTGGAAGGGGTAAGGTATTGCCCCATTTTTGGAAGGTGGCTTTTTCCTAGGTCCATGGGGTCCAGCCAAAGGGTCAGGGATGCTGGGAGGGAGGGAAGAGTGTGTCAGAGAAGGCCTGGACACCCCAGTGTCCACCTGGCCACTCATCATGCACACAGGCCTAACCTAGGAGAAGAGTAGGGCTCTGAGGAACACACAGGAACTAACGAACCCATGTGGGACATGTTCTCTTGCAGGTTATTATTGTCCCTGCGTGGATGTGTATAATTGTCTATAAATAAACATTTTCCAGGGCTGTTGCCATAGAATAAATCACTTTAATCCCCACTAAATCCTGTATCCTTTTGCATTTTAAATGAAAACCTGCATTTTTAAAACACCTTTTTTAAAAAAAAAAAAATGTAGCTCAAAACCACATGGACAATTACCTTTAGCTTGGTTTCCCCTTGATTTTTTCTGCAACCGACTGAGTCCAAGGCTCCCTTCAGTAACAGATGTCCTTCTCCCACCAATTCTTCCACTGCGCATCTGGGATAACGATGGGCCTTCGTTCCTGTGCCCCTTTTCATCTCCCTTTCCCATTTTATCTTCCTGTAGAGCAAGATGAGGAAAAAAAAAACAAACTAGACTCTTCTAACCAACACGACATTGGTCATTGCTCATTTCCTCCAAGAACATTTTAGCCCTGTTGACACTATGTCTCTTTGACATAAGGATTATTTTTAGGCTGATTACTTTCAGGAGGCAGCAGACACAGGAAAAACTCTGAATACTGAGTAGAAGTTACTTCTTTAGTAAGACATGTTTACATTTGTAAGAGAAACCTCTTTCCTCAGGGTATCTTCCTCTCTGTACCAGAACCAGAAGGATGACTAAATCTGGAGAAACTCATCAGTGAGGATGGCATTGACCTAAATCTGCATAACAAATTTTCCCCTTTTACTGTGCTTTCCCTAATAGCTTACTGTAAGTGGCTCCCCTGCACCCTGAAAGAGATTCCTTTATCTTTCGCTGAAGGTGGTAATTAAGGTGGTGGCTTGGACCATTTAGGGGAGTTACTCTGTTTTCCTGGGTCTGTCCCATGTATACAGAAAGTATCCATGTCTTTGTCAGGAGCAAGAATTCCTGTCCCCTCGAAGGTCCTTCTAGTTGGGCTAAGAATCACAGTAACACAAGACAGACTAACAGGAGAATATCAAATTTAGTAGACTTATGCAAGGGGCCTCTACACAGACATGGAAGTGGCAAAGACAGTCACGCAACATGAGGTGTATCTGTCCTTTGGAACTATAGATAAGGGGGTAGGGGTCTGGAACTTCAGAGGAAACTGTGAAATGTGGTTCTCTTCTGACTGAGTGGGGGCCCCTCCAATGTAGGGCAATGATGGGGTGGTGGGTGGAAGGAGTCACCTGGGACAGAAAAAAGGAGATAGAGGTTTATTGAACACACTGCAAAGGAGCAGGGAGCAGGACAGGAGAGCAGGGGCTGTCTGCAACCAGGCAGGGAGTGGGGATTGTTTTTAAAGGGGGAAGATGTGGAGGGATGGCAAATTACAGAATTTTCCCTTTTTTGGTAACTGGGCCTCATTGGAATAGCCCATTGGTTAGTTAGGGCCTGTGGATATTTCGAGATGGGATAAACCTTCGACTTGCTATCTGGCGACCTGACCATTGCCAGCCTGTTCCTCATGTTTGCTACCACCTGTAACTTCTCCACAACTATCTAGCTCTCTCTAGACTGCTTTTACAGGTGAAAAGGTGGCTGCATGGCTTGGTACTGGACCAGTCTTATCCACCTGGGACCATGGTTTGAACCCATACACAAAGATAAACTCAAAATGGATGGAAGACCTCACCATGAGACAGGAATCCATCAGAATCCTAGAGGAGAACATAGGCAGTAACCTCTTTGACATCAGCCACAGCAACTTCTTTCAAGTCATGTCTCCAAAGGCAAAGGAAACGAAAGTGAAAATGAACTTTTGGGACTTCATCAAGATAAAAATCTTCTGCAAAGCAAAGGAAACAGTCCACAAAACAAAGATACAACCCACGGAATGAGAGGTGATATTCACAAACGACACTACAGACAAAGGGCTGATATCCAAGATCTATAAAGAATTCCTCAAACTCAACACCCCAAAAACACATAATCATGCCAGTTTTTTTAGAGATCATAATTAAACTTTTAACTGACTTACTGTTACAAAGAAGATAAGTGTAGCAAACAAATTGTTCTGAAATTGAACGGGGGAAGAGAGTTTACATTATAAAGCCTTTTCAAAACCAGTGAGAAGTCTATGGGTAACAAACTGAGGGTTGCTGGATGGGGAGGTGAATAGGGTAACTGGGTGATGGGCCTGATGGAGGGCACATGATGTGATGAGCACTGGGTGTGATATGCAACTGATGGATTATTGAACTATACATCTGAAACTAATGACGTACTACATGTTGGCTAATTGAATTTAAATAAAAAAGGTGAAAAGTCTAAAATATGGTACTTTAAAATGTATTATAATAATTTTATTACTTCCTAATATCTAGAATCAAAGCTTTGAGATATAGTTCGCTTATACAACTTATACAATTCACTCATTTTAAAGTATTCATGGGTGCTTTGTCTGTTTACAGAATGGTGCAATCATAACTACAGTCAATTTTTTTTGTTCATTTATTTATTTGAGATAGAGAGAGAGTGGGAGAGAGCAGGAGATGGGGAACAGAGAGAGAGAGAGAGAGAGAAGCAGGATCCCCACTGAACAGGAAGCCCAATGCAGGGCTCAATCCCAGGACCCTGGGATCATGGCCTGAGTTGAAGGCAGATGTTTAACTGACTGAACCACCCAGGCCCCCCAACTCAATTTTATAACATTTTCATCAGCTCAGAAAGAGTCTCCATACCCTTAAGCTGTCACCTACCTACTTCGTATGCCCCCAGCCTCCCAAGCTCTAAGCAACTTTCTGATTCTACAGATTTCTCTGTTTTGGACTTTGATATCAATAGACTCCTACACAGCAGGCACACAGTTTTCATCTTATTTAAGAATAGATATTATTCTTTCACCTCTCTAGTGACAGAAGCTGCGCAGGCTCTATCAACACAGCAATGCCCCATGTGGTAGCTGCTTTCAGCATGGTGGCCAGAACAACTCCGAGTCACTGTCACCTGGCTAGCAAGGCACTGGGGGTTCTGACTCTAGTGGCACAAAGCAACTTTCGGGGCCATGCTGCAAATTTCTAAACAGAGATAAAACATAAAATATCAGTAAGAGGTGTTTTTCATTTCTACTCTAGAACACAATTTTATTGGTGTGAGTGGAACAAATGTAATTTTCTCCAGTTCTAGAGGTTCTAGGTGAAAATGTGAGCTAACTGGCATCAGTTCTGATTTATTTCAGTTCTGTTTTCATGCCCTTGGAGATTAATGCTCCAGTGACAGTCTCCTTATTCCAGCTCAGTTTGTGCTTAGCTTTCCCTTTTTCTTTTTTTTTTTCTTTTTTAAAATTTCTTTTCAGTGTCCCAGAATTCATTGTTTATGTACCACACCCAGTGCCCCATACAATCCGTGCCCTCCATAATACCCACCACCAGGCTCACCCAACCTCACACCCCCTACCTCTCCAAAACCCTCAGATTGTTTTTCAGAGTCCATAGTCTCTCATGGTTCATCTCCCCTTCCCTTCTCCTCTCCATCTCCCCATGTCCTCCGTGTTATTCCTTATGCTTCATAAGTAAGCAAAATCATATGATAATAGACTCTCTCTGCTTGACTTATTTCACTCAGCATAATCTCTTCTACTCCTGTCTATGTTGATACAAAAGTTGGGTATGAAGAGGAAGAAATACATGGTCCTTTCAATTGATGCAGAAAAAGCATTTGACAAAATCCAGCATCTGTTTCTGATTAAAACGATTCAAAGTATAGTGTGCTTAGCTTTTTCTATCAGCTTGACTATCCTCTTGTTGAACTTCATGTTCTTGCAGTACCCAATTTCTTATTATTTCCCAACACACTTTGTTCTTTTATGCTGCAGGGCAATGGGAGTCATTAAAAAGCTTTAATCGATAAGGTGACATGGTCAGATTTGCACTTTTGAAAGATGGTTCTAACCACCTATGGTGGATCATTTGGAAGGGCATAAAACCAGGGACACAGGGAGATCAGTGCTTGGTGGACCAGTGTGGTTCAGTGGACCAGCGCCTTACTCCATGAAACAGGAGGTTGGTAGCCAGAGCAAAGATAATAGCAGTAGAGAGGAGAGTTGACATTTTTAAGAGTAGAAATTGATAACTTCTGCCAGAGGGAAGGTGGCTGGGGAGATGGGCAAAATAGATAAAGGATTAGGAGGTACAGACTTCCAGTTATAAAATAAATAAGTCAGAAGATGGAATGTATTGGATAAGAAATATAACTGATACTATTGTAGTAACATTGTATAGTGGCTACACTCATTGCCTGAGCTTTGAGTAGTGTATAGAGTTGGCAAATCAGTATGTCGTGTACCTGAAACTAATGTAACATTGCATGTTAATTATGCTTCAATAATAAAAGGTATTTTTTAAAAATTGATAGTTGTTGGTGACTGAATATATGTAAGAGGTTAAAAGGTCAAGTTGGCATGCGGGTCCTGGTAGATGGCATCTTCCTTCACTAAGATAGGATACACGGGGAAGGAACTCTTTAGGGTAGAAAATGGCTCATTTAGCCTGAGCTTAAAAGGCCTGAGAAACATCTAAGAAGTGCTGAGTTGTCAGGTGTATATATATGTCATAACTCAGGAGAAAGGTTCTGGTCAGATATAGGTTTGTTGGTATCCAGTATACCTAAGGTCATAACCACCCAGAGTGCTTATGGTCACAATCAGCATATTTATGGTGGCAGTCATCAGGCACATTTATGACTCACACATGTGGGAGACCTATCTGGGACTGAGGTTTAAGAGATGAGCAGAATAACAGGAAATTAAAAAAAAAAAAAAAAAGTCTGACAAAGGTTGGCCAGAAAGCTGGAGAAACCTCTAGAAGGATGTGGTGTCAGGGAAACCAATGGAAAAAGTTATTTCAAGAAGGAGGACCATGGTTGTATAAGTTAAAGCAAAGAATGAAGAATCCAATGCTCATTGGATTTCTGGCAAGGAGGTCACTGGTGACCTTGGTTAGCACCATGTAAGTGGAAGGTGGGCTTGATGTAAAGTTTCAGTGGCCTGAAGGATTTCAGGGAGGTGAGAAAGTGCTAAGAGTAAATATCAGTAAATTGGCTTTATAGGTCAGCAGCTTGGGGATGATATGGAGTAAGAGAAAGTATTTGTGAGTTGGGAGGAAATACCCATAACATCATATACGGGCCTCTGCCATTGAACTTACCACATATTTGTGTCTACTTCTGCAGCATTTATCCTTGAACTTCTTAAGAACTGTTTTGTCCATCTTAGAATCTCCAGTTCCCTGACATATCCCTGAAAATATTTAATAGCAAGAAGATTGTTAATTTAACAATATTTACTTAACATTGTTAAGCCTTATTTAACATTATGTTAAAATAAAATAAATTGTTTTAAAATAAAAATAATTTAACAGTATTTTGTCAAAGGCTGTTTAACACTAGAATGAATAAGAGGGAAATATCTAGGGTATTCTTGGGTCAAGATCTGCCATTTAGTTTAAAAGGAATAGCTATCAAAAAGCAAAGGAGATTGCCCAAGATGTTCTTAGCTGGAATTTGATGTCTTTATAGCAAGAGCAATGTGTTTTCATGTCTTTATGTTCAGTGCTTAGCACAATGTCCAGGGTGTACTAGGTAATCTCTGAAGGCTTCTTTTTTAAAACTTATTTTTATTTTATTTAAATTCAGTTAATTAACATACAGTGTATTATTTGTTTCAGAGGTAGTGTTTAGTGATTCATCAGTCGCATTTATAACCTGGTGCTCCTTCCATCAAATGCCTTCCTTCAGGTGCATCACCCAGTTATCCCACCTCCCCCAACTCACCTCCCCTCCAGCAACCCTCAGTTTGTTCCTTAGAATTCAATGTCTCTCACGGTGCTTGAGGGCTTTTCACTGTAAATAGCAGTGAAGTGACCTGCGGGAGGATGGATGGAGAGTATATGCAGAGCCTGAATCAGACCTGGGGAAGAGAAGATTCCGGAGCTTGCATTGCTTTCTTTGAGCATTGGAGGGCCTGTTGGGTACCGTGGTACATGAAGCGTGGGTGTCTTTTCCATGACTCCAAAGAATGGAAGTAGAACAAAGAGCGGAAGTCAGCAAAATACCAGCCCGCAACTGAATTCAATTGTCATTGCTCTCATCTACGGACCCTGTTGATGGACCATCAACATTGAGATTCACAATTTATAAATATGTATATGTTTCTTCCATGAAATTTATTTTCCTTGACTCCATTTCAACAAAATAATTCTTTATGTTCTTATAATAAAAATTTTCATGTTATTAGTGTTCTGTTGACAAAAATGCATTATAAGATTAAAATGTGAAATAGAGTTCTATTCAAAGTCTACAAAATTAGAGTGTGTTTCCAGAAAATGTAAGCTAAATGCAAGCTCAAATGTAAATTACATTTCCATAAACTGTACACGTTTGAGAAGTTAACATTATTTTGCATATGTTTCTAAAACGTTGCCTTATAAAATATTCCATGTTGCTTTTTAAAATTAAAGTGGAAAATATAATTAAAATTGATTAGTATCAAAAATTCTCAGCAAAATTATCCAAATACAGCTAGTTATTTTTAAATGTGATTAGATTTTATTAAATAATGTGTAAGAAAACAGAATTGTCACATTTTTTGCATCCAGTGCCTGTCAGGTTGTCAATATAAAATATTAGGATAATGTTCTGTGCATGCTACATCTAAGTTTAAGAATACACAATTTTAGGCAGGAGGTGCATTGTTTAATATTGCAAAATGTTTTTCCATTAACATGTGCAATTACTTCAAATACTCAGGTAATTCTGGGTATCTCTGAAAACATACGTTGGAGTACAAAGAGATTCCCCCAAAATGAATGTTTGGCATTCTTGGGAAACTGATGCTTGATTATGATCAAGGACTATTGCATTCAAATATTGATGTGCTTAATTTATCTTTTGCTTTCCTGTGGCATTTTCACCCCTCGGGTCCTTTGTGCAAATTTGAGTCCACCTCCGTTTACAAATCTTCATGGAATTTGGACTTGGCCTCTCTCATTTCAAGAATATATGGCAAGAGAAACATTCCTGTGGGTCCTGAGCAGTGTTAGACATGACAGCTAATGATTGGGTTTATGGGTTGTGCTGTGTGGTTGCTGAGTATCAGATCTCAAGAGACAAGGGTGCACACATTGCACTTTAATATATTTCCTTTTTATGTGTATTTGTGATATGCAGGATCCTCTAAAAATAGGGTTCAGGGCAAGGTCACCTCATGCCAGGGCCTTTGGGAGGTATTAGTGGATATGGTAGGTCAACCCTCAACCTCCCTCCAACCTTCCCCAGTATACTTTCATTTATTTATATATTTTTTGTAAAATTGGTCATTTATAAATTATATTTCCCCAACTCCCTTTAAGTAGGGTTAAGCTAAATTTAGTTTCTGCCAGAGTGGTTGTGCTCCTATGAGATTTGGAAGACAGGTGTGAATCAGAAGTCAGCTTTCTGCTGCAGCCGGCAAGCCCCATCAAGGATTTATTTCTTGCAGCAGCTTTCAGGTTGCTCAGAACCTGGCCTTGGATTGTCCCAGTGCAGAGCTGGTGTATGTGGAGTGACCCAGTAAAGCATTTGCCTCTTGGTCCCTGGAGCACAGACAAGGGGATGTCTTCCTGGAGCCAGGAGGCACAAAGGCAGCCTCCCCACCTTTCGCTTTTGCCTCTGGCAGAGGTAGAAGCCCTCAGAATGCTAACTGGTGCTTCTGACTTCTGTCCTGTAAAGGCAGCAGTGACAAAAGGCTTGAGCAGATACAGCTTGCTTGAGAATGCATGGTGTAAATGCCATTATTATTGCTGAAAGACTTGGTGGGGGCTTGCTTTCTGGGTCCTGTACCACACCCTTGAATTTCCGGCTGTACCTCATTGAACATCACCTCAATCTGTTTTTTAGATTGGTGGGCGAAGTCAAACAGTTCACATGGATTGCAGTCCAATGATGGGTAGTTCCTGTCCAGTTGCTTCCAAAATTATCTTCTCAGTGAGTCCTCACAGCAAAGCTTGGAATATTGATCTTCATTTTACAAATAAGGAAATTGAAGCTTAGCAAGATTAAGATCACATGGTCAGCAAGTGGCAGAGGTGATTTGGGACTTCTGATTACCAATTCCAACTTCAGAACCCTGTCTCCTTCTATCCCACGAGGGACAGAGATGCAGTTAAAGCATGTGAATGGTTCAGTTGGCTCTTGTATGCTACTGGGGTAATGCGTATCCATCTTCTCCTGCAAATCCACAGTGTGTACCCTTTGCCCATAAAATGTACTTGTTGATCGGCCTTTATAAAAATTGGTTATTGATTTTTTTCTTGTTGTGGAGTGGTACTTGTGAAATCTATTTGCAATAATTTAGACCGTACATGCAAGCATGAAAAAAGACATAACTGTCCTGAATCCCACTTCCCCCTAATGACCACTCTATTCTTTTAGTTGTGCATCCATCCTTCTAGGCTTTTATTTTTTTCTGTGTAAATGAGTGTACACCATCACGGTTGTTCAGCTCATACTCCTTAATAACCTGCTCATTTCACTGAACGAGTGCTCATAATGACTTCTTGTATCATGATTTTTTCCTTGATCATCCATCTAACAATTACCCGCTATCCCTTCTTATTGATGTACCTTCATTTATTTCACTGCTATTGTATTTCTGAACATTTCTTTCCCCATTGTCACATGCTTTGGCTGTCATAAACAATTGTACACCCTGATATTTCTTCATGTGCATTATTAATTATTTAGAAATAGGATTTAGGGGTCAACCTACATTTATGGAGGTTCATATACAGGACCTTGTCACCTTTCAAAAAGATACACAGTTTCATCAATATTTTGTAAGAATGACCTTCCTGCATCTCTCCGTCTCTGTGATTATTGGTTTTAATCATAAAAATACTTAGCATCTTAAAGAGAAAGTTACTGCTAATTAAGTTGAAACCATGTTAATATTGAGTAGTGTGCGGCTCAGGGGAAACACTGATTTTTCTCATCATTTCACCCAATCCCCATGGAACTTGGAAAAGAGATCACCTCTCTCATTTATATTCCCTGTCGAAACTTCATGTCAAGACTTGTCCCCTCCTCACACCCCAAGCGAGGTTTATCTCCACCATCAGGATGCGATAGCTATTCTGTCTGGCGTGCTTCAGGACAGGCTTCCTGGCACCCAGACCTCTTTGGACGGGGCAATAAATGTTTGATCAGTCTAAAAGAAGAGATAGAATAATCCCTAAATATATGAAATAGATCAGCAGATTCTTCGAACTGGCTTTAGTGTGTCTGTTTCTACAAATCAGTTTTTGCGCCTAGCACTTTATGTTATTTTCCAAATTCCTTTTGCTATGATCAAAATCAGTGTTGATTGAGGTACATGGCGGAGCTCCAGGATGCTTCTGGGAGGACTTTGCCTGATCATATACATAGGGTAGGGGGAAAGAAAAGTATACGTAGGATGTGAGGTTTGGAAGGGAAACAGAATGCCACCTGGTCCAATCTCTCTTCTGACAAAGCGTTCCTCAATATTAGTGGTATTTACATCATGCACTCTCAAGCATGAAACATACAGTACCTCATGTGTTCTTGCATAGTGACCTGACAAAGTGGGCCAATGATTATTTCCATTTTACAAAGGAAGATCAGGAGACACAGAGAGATTAATTACCTTGCTTATGTCACATAGCTCTAAAGGCAGAGCCAGGTGCAAACTCAAGGAGACCACACCCCCAGCCACTTTGCTTTTTATCCGGGTGGTGGAGAGTTAGCTGTGTTTCAAGCCAATCAGGCAGACTCAAGTTGGATCCCAGATCATGATCTTTATCCTTGATCTGCCCTCCAAGCTGTGTTGTGCTCTGGAATGCATGGATTGGTAGGATGGTGCAGAGAAAGAGGGAGGACTTAGAAAAGTGTCTAAGAAACAGATGGCTAGTGAGTTTTCTCCTTCTTCTTCTTTTTCTTCTCCTTCTCCTCCTCCTCCTCCTCCTTCTTCTCCTCCTCTTCCTCCTCTTTCTCCTTCTTCTTCTTCTCCTTCTCCTCCTTCTTCTTCTTTTTGTCATGAAAGTACCTCCAATATCCCTCAGCTCAGTCTTATTTTGCCTTTGCTAAACAATCTTAGCTCCATTAGCTTTTAATTAAAAAACTAAATATTTACATCAGCTTTACATAAATCATCCATATAGTTCTCACTGCAGTTCCGGGGCAATGACAGCAATGATAATGTTGTCTACAGTTTATGGAAGAGAGGATGGAGGCTCAGGAAGATCAGAGGACCAGTCCAGTGTTGTAGCAGCTCCACATGACTGAATCTGTGTCTTGAAAACAGGTCATCTGACACCAGAGGAAGAATGTTTCCACCACAGCTTCCTTCCTTCCACTTCTCACATGACATATTTTCCACCCTTTCCCTTACTCCTCTGATTTCTTTCTTCTGGGTCACAGCAGTTGTCAATGACCCCGAGGAGGAGGCTCGCACTGAGTGCAGTACTTCTGATGGGGCATTTTAGCCTGTTCCTGTCATGATGCTTGTGAGAATGGGTCTAACTTCTATCCCTGATGTGTTGGGTGACTTAAAATTGCTTTAGCTCTCTAGTTCTGTGCTTCCTCAGTTGAAGAAGAGAGGATTTATTTATATAAAATAAAAGAAGAAAGCCTTCTATATTGTTGGCTTTCAGTAAGTCTTGCTTACTGAATGGATGAATGGCTAGATGGTTTCTTGAGTCCTCATACCTCTGAATTTTAAAAGCAGATATTCAATAATAAGCACAGCTCTATCTATATGATTATTTAATTTCTTTTGAAACACTCTAAAATGATATGATTCTTTTTGGAGGCAAATCTCCTTCCTCCTTGGCTTCATTTTCGTGTAGAAAGTGCTTCATGTAGAGTAACATCCTGACATCTTTCTCCATCTCCAACCTCAAGGAAAAAAAAAGAATAATTGAATAGATTGGTTAATTGTTCATTTATAGTCCATCGTGGCTCTTTTGGGGGACATATTCCTGCCTATGAAGAGGAAGCCTCTAGTCCATGCTCTCCATGATGCCCCGGTTTGAGTGGGACAGTCTTCATATGTCAAAAGGGGAAATAGTGTCTTGTGAGTAAGTTCAGTTTAGAGGGTGTTAGCAAGACCATTGGCCAAATGTGGAAGCCATGCCAATAAATACATCCTCTGCCAATAATGAAGCTGATATTCTGGTCTCTGTCTCTCTAATCCTGAGCTCACATCTCGCTGGGCTCCATGATTAGAAAAGAGTGAGTTGTTATGTATTGACTAAAAGATTCCTGTCATTTGGTAAAAGCAGATGATCTTGAACCACAGATAAGAAATGACACTTAGAGGCAAAATAAGAGGTGTTGCAATAGAAGGTTTGTTGGCCAGGGACACAGCTCTGGGTGCAGAACTCTGGATCATGGTGCCAGTGGAGATTCTGACTGGTTTGCATTGACTTGTGTTGTACTATGGGGATGGTTTCGGTTTTATGCTTGTGCAGTTGACCTTCTGGAAGCTTTTTCTACAGTCACAGACAGACTTCTGAATATGCTGGCTATTTAGATCTGTAAAGTTAACCTTAAACCACATACATAGCCCTTGCATTATAATCTCAGAGCAGCTGAGGCAGACACTACAACTTTTTGGTCTTGATAAATTGCACATAATTTCTGCTTTTCCTGAGGTCTGCAGCCAAGTGTCAGGTCTGTAAGTGGTCACTTTAAACTGTAAAGGCAGTGACATTCTACATAGATTATAGAACCTAATGTGTAAAACTTTCACTTTAAAATGTTATAGCAGGCCTAGGTAATACCACTAAACTTGCCACCCTAAATTCTCTGCTGCACCAGGGCTACGTGGAGGAACCCAGAATCCTAAGCCCTGGTAAACACCAGTTTGTTGGCAGGTTCTAGAGAGTTGCTCTCCACTATATAGTCTTAAGTTTATTCATTTTGTGGTTCTGACCAGATCTTCAGTTTCTCAAGACAAAAAAACTGTGGCTTCATGCATGGAACGGTGATAGACCTTATTAGTAAATTGGTAAAATGAAAGGAAAGAAAAGGAAAGGAAAGGAAATTGTAAAGGAAAATAAACTCTTCCCTTGGAGGAAATTCGTAAAAATCCAGAGCTTAGGAAGGCAATTAAAAAGATCACCTGCACCTGGAATATTTGGCATCTAGAAATAATTTTATTTCAGAAACCAAGGAGGAAGTTGAATATCTCAACTAGCTTGCTTTAGTCTTACATTCTCAATAGGAGCAGTGGAAGAACAAAAATCAAGCACAGGAAACTCCATTAAAGCTGAGAGACAGCTCCTTAGGAACAATGTTAACATCTTAGAGGAACATTCAGGCAGCTATGAAAGGGAAATGAGATATTAAGGGCTTGATAAGCAGATATAAAAGGTAAAAGTAGCTGCATCTAGGTGTAATTGCTTTAAAAGAGGGCATTAGGAAATAAGCCATTTTAGTTGTTATTAGATCAGAAAATGTGACAGGTGTACAAAGAAATATAACAGAGGGAAAGAGGCAAAATCTTGGAAGGCAGCCTGGAATGAATGCGCCAGCATGCCCGGGATCCCTGAAGGCGACCATAAAAAGAACTGACACCAGAAAACATCCCCTGAAGACTAGGAGAGACATGTAAGTGATTCAAAAAACTTAGACAAGAGAAATCAGTAGGATACACTCAAGAGAACTTCTGGATCAATTTCACAGTGACATGAATGTTACAGGTGGGCTGGCAGCTGTTGTCGAAACCATTAGGAAACATGTTTGGCATATTTCTCAATTTAGGATTCTAAAGCTACCATCCACAGCTAACTCTCTGCATTTAAGTGATTAGATTAATCACAGGATAGTATAGATAATCTTTATTTTGATTAACGCAATGTCAACTGATGAGTAACATTAATTATATCTTCAGAAAGTCTTTGCCATGTAGTGCAACATTAATCACCAGTGTGAGATCATATTTATAGTCTCAGGGATTAGGGTGTGATACCTGGGGATTTTTTTTTTCCTTTAAAGATTCATTCACTCATTCATTCATTCTTTCTTTCATATATTTAACCAGTCTCTATACCCAACATGGGGTTAGAACTCACAACCCCATGGTCAAGAATCACATGCTCCACCGCCTGAACCAGCCAGACATCCCATCTGGGGACTGTTTCTGGATTCTACATACCACAGCACATACTAAAGGGAATCTAAGCAAAATAATGATAGATTTAATCCAGCCTGGGTGAGATACAGACTGATTTGAAACTGTCCTCCGGGTGAGATGGTTTAACTTAGGAAATGATAACTGACAAGATTTATTGTGTTAGAAGCTTTCTGCAGACCCAGAAATTATTAATTTCATATCTCTCATTGTGTGGGACTATATGAGATAACATTTAAAGGGTGGTGTTGGATGAATACATATCTTAGCCAGAAAGCAGAGAAAAAATTCAAAGGAAAGAAGAAAGGAATTCAATTCCAGTAAGTAGCAGGATGTCACTGTTGGAGAAGGAAAGTGGCCAAGCTACGAAGCTGATTAAGTAGTTAGAAACTCAGTTGTGCATTTACATGATACTCGGCAAAAACAGAGAGTAAAGAATCATCAGAAACACCAGACGCATAATTTGCTTCTGTACGAGGTTACTGCAGAAAGAAATGTTATTCAAGAACAGGATTACTCAGGCTGAGCTAAGCCTGGCTTGAGGGTCCCATGGCAGAGGTGGTGGTACTCACTAGGTCCCCAGAACAAACATTTCTGATGCATCAGCAGCAACCACGGTTCTGAACTATGTTGAAGGTGATTATTGAACTGAAACAAATGTTTGCATGAGGAGAAATAGAGGATCCAGATTTCTTAAGGCCTAAGGAACTCCAGAGTAAGGAACAAGAACCACCACTTCAGAAATGAAAATACTTGCTCACAGAGATGATGTAAAGGCTGTGATATCAGTTCCATTCAGGGTGTCAAATATTGAGTTCAACATGGGCAAAACAATCAAGAGCATCTGAAGAGGGTCTGAATTAAGAGGAGCTTCTACCAGTGGGTATTAATATACTTTGGAAGAAGGCAAGAGTTTCATAAATGCAGCCTTTGAAGAAGGTGGGTTGTACAGATTGGTGGGACTTTTAACCCCTCCCCCCACTGCTTGTAACAGAAAATATGCCAATAACACTTGATGGGAGATTTCTCCTGAATGAGTTGTAGACTCTGGAGAGCTTAAATAGATTGACTCACCTCACTGTAAACCTGCTTCTCATGCTTCTCAGAGTCTCTGCTATCCCGTGGGGCAATGAAACAACTGGAAGAAAAGTAAGCGACTTAGAGACTAGAGATTTATGCTTTCTAAATTTTATGGGTGTGTTACAGGTGGTAAAATAATATTTTCATCCTTATTAAGTCTTTAGGTTCCTTATAAGGGAATGCTTATGAAAGATTTGGGATTGGACTTGCACAAGTATTGAGACCCTAATAGAAATACACTAATTGCAACAGAAGAACCTACATGTAGATGCTAAAGGAATCCTTCCCTTCTCCAGGCAGCAAGATTTTGTGAAGACCAAGAAATGAGAAAGTGCTTCAGTTTATTTGGATTTAACTTAAAACGTTTTGGACTTTGAACTTTATTCTAAAATGACAAACACTTTGTTTCAGGAATTAATTCATTTGGACTTTAACCTGCAAGGATACTTGATCTTTGAACACTGGTTTCTTGTTGTAGACTTGGAGGATCATTTAAGTCATTGTCTGATCTTATTGCAAAACTTCTGATGATCTCTCATAGACAAGGAAACTGGATATCATTGAGTAGAATAGGGGGTGAATTTTTCAGTTTTAAGTACAATAAGGCCTTGGAGCTAATTCCAGTACTGTCTGACACATTCTAGGGCTATCTGACCCATATTGGAAGCAAAATATTTATAGGTTACCCATAGGATACCCATAAGTATAATGGTTCGTATTTTTTTTTTAAAGATTTTATTTATTTGACAGAGAGAGGACAGCAAGAGAGGGAACACAAGCAGGGAGAGCGGGAGAGGGAAAGCAGGCTTCCCGCTGAGCAGGGAGCAGGATGTGGGGTTCAATCCCAGGATGCTGGGATCATGACCCAAGCTGAAGGCAGCTGCTCAACTGACTAAGACACCCAGGTACTCCTAATGGTTCGTATTAGTGGTTAGTATTGAAGCAGTGGCTTCATGAAGAAAGGAGTCAAGAATTGATTGATAGATTGATGGTCTTCTCTCCTAAGGGGTTGACTATTTTGGGAATCCTGGATTAATGTTTAAGCTCTATGAGTTAGATTAAAAAAAAAAAAAGTCATTTTGAATGTTGAGGAGGGGTGTTCCTCCTTTATCCTGTCCTTTTGTTTTCTATGAAAAGATCTTCATTAGAATAAGTTCTTGGCATCTTGTCCCACCTACCATTGCTCCCCATCTCCATGACAATCAGGAGGGCTGACCTATCTGACTGATGAATTTGGGAGGAGTTTGGAACAAATGGTTTATCTTACTCTGGCTTTCCTTTGGGGGACCTGCATGTTTTTCCCTTAAGGAAGCCTTCTGACCTTTTCTTTCTACCAGCTAGTTACCTTAACATAACAGATTCTACCCCCCTGCAAAGAAAGTCTGCAGTTCTAGGAACTAAATTCATTTCAAAGCAATGTTACTTAGCCCATTTGACTACTCATCTTCAAATGTAGCTTTAATCCATGATGCAGCTAACATGGTTCTTTATAGTTATTGCCTGCTCTGAAGTTTCTTTCTATGCACTGACTGAAACCCAGGGAGTATAAAAGCCTTCAACAAGGAGCAGAGGTCTGGGTGCTATATCTAGCCCTGCCAGTGCCATGTTGTGGGGTGCTGGGGAGATCACGTCAATTTTCTGGTCTTGAATTGTCTTAGTTGGACAATGCAGAGGTAGGACAAGATGGTCTCTGAGGCTTCTTCTAGTTTTGATATAGTGCGGTGATAATGAGAGAATGCAAACAAGGTGGCGGGGTGGGAGGAGTTTACATTTGCCATCTGTGTTTGCCTTTGAACATCATAGTTGTTATCTAGGTATTGTTGATGGATTTGGGGAATTGGGTTCCCAAACAGTGGTACCACATATATGGCTAACTAATCACTGCTATTAGGGTCAGCCTAGCTAGAGCTAATGGAATGCAAAATAGAACAGAGCCTTTTTTGGTCTCTCTGCAGTCTCATGTTTAGATACTTCTGATAATTAAGATTTTGATAACAGAGACTTTTTTTCAGAGCAAGAATAAAAATAGTGCCAAAACCTCCAAGTGGGTTTTGTTTGAGTTTGGCTGGATTTATGAAGGATGTCTACAAGTTTAAATTATCTCTTTCCCTTAAGAATTATTTTAGGGCTGATACTCCCTCTTCCAGTCCTCATGATTTTGTGTTTTTCTTCCTGGCTCTCTCTTTCAGCCATACTCTCTCTCTGGAATTGCTGTCACTTAACCCCTTTATATTTCCAAGCACCAAGGGACTTTCTGCTTTTTATTTTAGCATGATGCAGAGTGAGGAGAGCAGATGAAAATTCAATACAAGTATATCACGAGCCTCTGTATATAGTTTTGAAATATTTGGAGAAGCCGGAAGTTGAAGGTAAAATAGCCAGGATATTGAGGATTTTTTTTTTCTTTTTCCATATGATCTTTCTATGGAATGGAGTCTATCACACCTACATAGACATAGAACCTCGGGTTCTTTGCATATTCTGTTCCCTTTTCAGAACTCCTTCCTCTAATTTTGCTTTAGACATAGACATAGAACATAGACATAGACATAGAACCTTAGACACAGACATAGAACCTCAGGTTCTTTACATATTCTGTTCCCTTTTCAGAACTCCCTCCTCTAATTTTGCTCTTCACTCCCATGTCTCCACTCTTCCTGTTTTCTTCACCTCCCTAAAACTCTTTGTTCATCAAGTCCCACCCAAAATGTCACTTCTGCAGGAAGCTTTCCTGGGCCTCTCAATCTGGCTGCCTCCACAGCTCCCTAGTGATGGAGACGTTTGCCATCAGGTCTTACAACTCCACACTATAAGGCTCCTGGACACTGGAATTGTATCCACTCTGTTCACGTCTGTATCTCAAGTTCTGCATGATACTTGGGACAAAATTGGTGATGAATAATTATTTACTTTGTAATTTAGTAACAAACTAATGAAGGAAGGTGTTTGTTGTAGACAACCTTGCTGCTCCTGATATTTCCTTCCATCAGAAGAGAATTTTCATGGCAGTGACCTTCAAGCCATGTCTTTACCCTTCTGTTTTTCCTCCTCATAGGAAGAAGAGTGGCTTGTTGAATGTCGGAGAAGAAAGAACATGTATCCACAGCTCAGCTTCCCTCCTGGGAGCCCCATGTCCACAATACAGACAGTTTATTGCTTTCCTCCTGCCCTGCTCTGCATTTCAAAAGGGTATTAGCCCATGTTTAGAATTAGGAAGCATCTACCTTAGCTACTTCCTAATTCATTTTCTAACAGCAATAAAGCTGCTTTAAATCCCTACCTGTTTTACTGTTTGTCTAATGCTTTAACTGGTTCAGAACATGAATGGAGAGGAGAAATGATTATTTATCAGACCCCTCCAATCCCAACAGAAGGCATAAGATCTCAGTTCTTAAAGGGAACATGGATTTTTAAAAAGTTAGAAGCAGTGCTATAGTTAATGTGAGGCCTTTGAAAAATATTGTGTCATGAACTAACATGACTCGTTTAAGCAACCTGGCAAACATTTGTTGGGGATCTGTTCAGTGCAAAGGGCTGCATTGACACTGTGGTGGATATGGAGATGAGTAAGAGCTCTTCTGGACCTGTTCAGAGCTCACAGTCTATCAGTGAAGACAGACTTATACATAAATATCGTTGATTCAAACACAGATCATGATAAGTGCTGTCAGAGGGTAATACACAACATGCTATGGAGTTTGGGGGAGGGAGAAACTAACTCAAAATAAGGGTATTGGGAGTATTTGTGGGAGAGAGAGGAATTTGACCTGAGCCTCGAAGAAATGTGTTGGAATGTGTTCAACCTAGGGCTCAAGGTGGGACTGGGGGGATTGGAGGACCCCTTGATCCCAATCCTCAGCACAGAGCAGGAAAGGTTTTAGATTGTGGTCAGTTGAGGGGTTATACCCAAACCAAAGGTGCTGAAGTAAGAAGAACCTCAACAGAAGCTCGATTGGTTGAAAGGTAAGTAAGTTGCATGGGGTGAATTGGTGGGCTCATTTAACAACCTGGATTGAAGAGTCTTTGTCTTTTAATGTTTTCTGAGGCTGTTCCTTCATAACCAAGTTTCACTCTCCTATCCTTTCACTTAGACCAGGATAGAGTGTTTTACTTGTAACCCCAGACAGCTGACCTGTGCATAGATTTTCCTCTGACGATTAATTGATCTAAGTAGAATGTAGTTCCACTCAGAGGCAGAAGTGTGTGTGTGTTCCATATATGGAGATGGGAAAATATATTTCCTTGGTTCACCATCACCTATGACCTTTCTCACATGTACCAGAGCATAAGAAAGAGACTAAGCATGGGATATACAAGTGATCAGAACCACCCCCAATTCCCAAGAGTCAGGCCTCCACACATGCCTTGTGTTCTGAATCCTCTAGATTCTTTTATCCTGGTGGACGTCTGTTGTTTTTACTACCAAGCATCTAGTATTTTTCCCTTCTTACAGTGTGCTGATTTTTCTGGTGGTATATTTCTTTCCCTGGCCACAGTGATTAATTCAGGGATAGGGATAGGGTCTCAGGCATTTCATTGAGAAAAAATTCTGAAACTTGATGCAACTGTTATGAAAGAGACCCTCTCCTCTAGAGTCACTGAACTGGTAGGATAGGAGCTTAGAGCTGTGTTCTCCCGGGCAGGAGAAAGCCTGCCCGGGAGAACACAGGTAAGAGCAGAACCTATCTACAGAGGTAGAAAGACACCAAAGGACATTATTGTATACTTATAATCAACCAAACATGGAGCCAAGTATTATCCCTGAATTTTTAAGTGACATGAGCTAAATCTTTGCTTTTATGGCTCAGACTGGTTGGAGTTAGATCTCTAGCAATCGTAACTGAAGAGTACACATTAACTCATTCAGATGGAGAGATGTGTCTGAGATCTCTTCTTCATGTCTTTTCATCTTACAACATGCTTCTCTTTCATCATTTTACAATCCCACTTTCATCTTTAGATGCCAGGATGTCCTTACTTGACTACTTTCTGAACTTTCTATCCAGACAAAGTGTGACTCTGGGCAGTGCACCTTGCTCTGGATCCTAGGAATCAAGTGAGTGCTGGAAGTGGGCTTGGCCTGGCCTGTGAGCTTCTGAGTATAGAGTCAAGGTAAACATTGGCAACCAGCACCTGGGCTCAAGTGGAATCAGACCCAAGGCTTTAAGTAGCCCAGGCACTGTGATGAGAACCAGAACCATAAAGACAATTTGATCTGGGATGACAAATCTGAGGGTTGGGGTCTGTTTCAGGAACAGGAAATGGTGACTCAGTAAAATATTCTTGGGGGATATTTCAGGAAATAGCCTGGAGTGGTAACTAAGAGTCAATTTTGCAGAGATTTGAAGGCTGACTGAATAGTCTGAAATTTATACTTAAAGAAATGGAGCTTCATGACTATAATTTTGGAGACAAATTGTGAGAGACTAGTGACAAGGAAATCCATTACAAGGCTCCATTCTGATGTTCGGGACTCCAAGCCTCTAGCTTTGAGCCTGGGTGACTGGAGAGAGCTGGCATCATACCTGAGAATATGGGGTTCCACACGGGAAGCTGGTTTGACAGGGTAAAGGAAGGAGATGTGTTAGATTTCAGATGTGTAGGATTTAATACGCCAATGAGTGAAGATAGTGTGGAGCACACTGACGTGAAGATACAGAGTTAGGGGTCATTTCCTTGGAAAAGACAAAATGAGTCCATGCATATGACTTACGTCTCTAAGGAAAAGTGCTGAGGAAATCTGCCTCTTGGTTCACTTGCTTTGTAGAAGGGGAGTGGTCATCCATCTGATAGACTGCACATAAACTTCAAAAATATATGGTGATTCAGGAGTAAACAGGGAAGCCTAGAATAGGATCTAATAGGCTGTACCGAATGATTCCCTTTGGAGAGGGTGTTCAGAGATTTGTTTCTGCTGGTGACAAGAAAGCTGGTCTCCTCCAGAAGACCACCCACACACTTGGGCTTTAGAAACAATTGGGAAGGGGCGCCTGGGTGGCTCGGTGGGTTAAGCCTCTGCCTTTGGCTCAGGTCATGATCTCAGGGTCCTGGGATTGAGCCCCGCTCTCTGCTCAGTGGGGAGCCTGTTTCCCCCTCTCTCTGTCTTTGCCTGCCTCTCTGCCTGCTTGTGATCTCTATCAAATAAATAAATAAAATCTTAAAAAAAAAAGAAACAACTGGGAAGACTATAAAAAAGGCAACTACCATACAGAAGACATCGTTCACATTTTTATCTTTTATTTGCAACTCCGTGGCAGAAAGCCTTCTTGCAGGAAATCATGGCTGACAGATTATATCGGGCTTGTAAGGAATGCGTGGATCACTTACTGATGTCAAGGAAAGAAATGTTGTGTTGGAAGGCAGAAGCAACCTCTGTCGAGGATTATTCATCATCGACCCTTCCTTTTCCTTCGTCCCCGTATCTGTTATTCATCTCTGACTGTATTTTTTCTCTAATGTCTCTCAGAGCAGTTTGTCAACCCAAATGTATCATGAACCTACTATGTGCCAATTATACCAGACATTTGAGAGAGGGAGAGAGAGAAAGAGAAAAAGAAATGGTTTCTGACTTTAGGTGACTCAGAGACAAATAAAAGAACCGAAAAAACACCACTGCCTTGCTGGTGCCTCCAATAAACCATTGCTATGTTAGAGGTGATGATGGAGAGAGATACCTTTCGACTTGGTTGACAGAAAAGATTTCTCCCAGGAAGTGATATTTCACATGTGATTTGTGATATGACAAAAAAAAAATAATTAGGAATTTTCTAGTTAAAGAAATATGGGAAAAGGGCATTCCAGGTAAGGGGATAACATGACTATTATTTCTTTATTAACCCATTCAGCCTACCAAAACTTATTAATGTCCTAGACCTGGCATCAGGCACTGGTATTTATAGAGAAATAAAGGAAATGTACACAAAGCAGTGATTGTTATTTTTAGAATCCTTTTTCTGTGCCCCAAGATACTGGTCTTACACGTTTCTCTTTGTCTCTCTTAGATCCTAGTTTCTATTGATACTTAAAAAAAAAAAAAAAAAAAAAAAAAAAAAGGATAGATCATTCTAGTATCTGTGAGCCCCTTTATAACACAAGCACACCATATCACAATGAAGGCATTGTTTTGTAGGAGGTTTAATTCATTTTTTGAAACCTCAGTGTTTTCTGTCTAGGGGACTAATGATCTCTCTTTTGCAGGCAGCTGGGGCTAGCTGGGATGGTTGCTGTAACTTTGGATACCCAGAACAATTAGAAGTCCTCCTGTTCTGCTGCCTGGAGAGATGTTCTGATTTCAGTGCTGTCACATATAATCCTGCCTTGGTCAAGATGAAGTAGTGTTTGAAATGACAACATAAGCCCTCTGCCCCCATGTGGTGGATGTAAAAATAGACCCATTGCTGCAGGGAGTGCAATGGATGTCACCTTTGAGTTTCTTAGATTTTCCGCTTTTCTTTTTCTAACTCCCTTCCTCCTACACACCCTGAGAGCCTTCAATACCATAAATAAAATCAGTCCTGAGAAATAGACATGCTCTGTGCTGCCCAGGAGTCCTGTGCCATTGTTGTCATGACTCAGTTTATCCTTTTCCAACAGCCAGATTGGTTAAGTTTGGGCAAGGAGAAATCATGAGGAAGTGCAGAGCTCATCCTATCAGTCTTTCCCTTCTGCAGGGAAGGTTTGACTGAATTTTAGAGCAGACTGACCAGAAGTTGTGACATTGTATTGATGCTGTCCCATATGACTCTGTGGCCACCCAGGGAGGACGGAAGCACCTCCTGTCCTTTGTTGGTCAACCTCACAGCCTCTTCCTAGTGTAGAGACTGGTACAGATGTGTCTTCTGGCCTTGATCTTCCTTGTTAGTTGGTTCCATCTTTTTCCTAGCTGGGTAGGCTTCATTTCTCTAAACTCAACCTCTATTCAGTTTTCAACCTCTATTGATTCTTTCTTTGCCCTTTCTCTCCTACCCAACCCTGCTTTCCATTCCCACTCTCTCTACTAAACCCAGTCATCTGTTGCCTTAGATTGAGATCATGTTGCCCATCTGCCTCTAGATACTATCCCCCAATCTACACTTATCATGGCCTCTACAGGGTTTCTATCTTATTAAAAATGGCCCATGGCTCCCATAAATGCCAAATCTTCAAAATGATTCAAGAACCCACTGCTCTGCCTTCCTCCATCCACCCGGTGACTCTGATTCTACATGTTGGGCCTGTTTCGTCTCTACCAGGGAAGGACTGCCTTCCCTGTCCAAAGTCATCTGTCTGGTTGCCTCTGTCCTGTTTTTATGGTGCCCTTGACATCAGCCTTGAGGGACTGCCAGACCAAGTGCCCTCCGCGTTAAGAAGAGGCCTCTCCCCATCAATCTGGTAGAGGCTGCCTGACTTCATGTGTCATATGTCATTGTCCTAAGCATCCTAAGATGACATTGATGCCACTGGCATTTCCTGGATCCAGATGCAGATTCCTAAAACTTAGAGGAACAAAGTAGCTTGGGTTGGGGAGGGCTACAGAAATCTCAGTGAGAACTATTTCAAGAAGCAAGAGAAAGTTAACTTCATTCAGTAAATCACACCTACCACCGATTTTCCACTTCCCAGGACTCTGATTCAAATGCTTATTTGGGGGAAATCTGACTGTAATAAAAAGCAAAAGCAATCTTTACTAAGAAAATAAATTGTGGAAAGATCTTAGGAAAAGATACCATAATATCTAAAAGATCTCAGAGGTAAGAATATGGCATTAGGAGATGGGCATTAAAGAGGGCACAAGATATTGTGAGTACTGGGTATTATACTCAACTAACAAATCGTTGAAAATTATATAAAAAACTAATGATGTATTACAACTTGGTTAATTGAATTTAAATTAAAAAGAACAAGTTTAAAAATAAAAGATCTCTGCCTTATTTTAAACAGTAATTACTGCAAGATGTCTAACATATTATCTCATTAAATCATCATGCTGACCCTACTGAGTACATAATGTTGTGCCCTTGTTCTAGACAAGAAAACTGAGGCTCAGAGCTTAACCAAATGCAGCCAGATTATGAATAAAGAAGTTGGGATTAAAACAAGATTGATATAATTTCCCTATTATATAATTTCCAATGCTACCTTCATGACCATCAGTGACAGCCCCATCCCACCATTCGCTGAACAAATGTAACACGTAGCTATTGAGTACCTCTGATGTCACCAGGTCAAGTGTTAGGGATCCACCATTCAGTAGTGAGTAAGACATATTTTTAGGCATCAAGAATGTTAAGGTTCTCAGGATGAAACAGAAGGGATAGATGGGCAATTAGAATCCAGGATGACAATTATTATGACAAAGGAAGCATGGACCATGTCACCTATAAAAGTGTTCCATGTGGGCTTTTTGGGAGAAATGGTGTCACAGTGGATACTTGAAGGATGAATAAAAGTGACTAAAATGAAGGACTAATAGAGATCTCAAAGAGACACAGTTTTAAAAGCACAGTCCCATGAGAATAACTAGAATACAAATATACTGACAGGGGCTCATAGAAACCCAAGATTCAAAGAAGTGACCCAAAGTAGGCAGCTTTTGTACCTTCCAGAGAAACAATACATTTGTAAAGAATCAGCAGGACAAAGAAGTTTGGGCTTGGAGTAGCAAATCAGTGAGGAAGTAACAAGGTTTTCTTACATAGACTGTTTGGTCCTAAATTCCCTGTCTCTGGAGATAAAGACATCTCTCTCTCTCTCTCTCTTTCTCTCTTTTTCTCTCTCTCTCTCCTGATACAGGGATGGCACCTTCCACATGGGAAACTTGTTTCCTGCTTTTAGGAGGATAAAAGAGGGTCACTGTGTCCTTCTTGCACCAGGAGCTTTTTGAGTAACCTTAATTTAAAATAATCAATATGCCAAAGTGGGATCTTTGGGAGCAGCCTGTCCTGAACTCCATCATAGACAAGTGCTGATATGATCTGGAGTAGAATAGTTGTTCTGGAGAGAAGTAGAGAGATTTAGAAGTTGTAGGAGGCAGATTTGATGACAGATGCCCCAGAGAGGTGCCCGAAAGAGTAACCAAGTAGGATGCGGCCTTACTCCTCTTGTGAAGCTTCTAGATTACACCTTTAGGTCTCAGAGCAGGAGGCAGCCTGGTCACTGTCCTCCATGAGATCTTCAGAATTCATTTTCTTGCCCACCTCTGCCCCTGGAGAAGTCCAAACCTGTCTTCTCTGTCATACATACGCTGAGCTCCTATACCCTGGCTGGTTGGTGCAGTACTTCATTCTCCCCCACCCTTTTCCAACTCAATTCTTCAAATCATTCCACTGTGTCCTCTGAGGTTCCCAAACCATGAGAAACCTATTCTTTATCCTTTCCCTCACTCAGGATATCCATGAAATAACTATTTTTCTAATCATTTTCCATGGCATCTAGCATGATTCCTGAAACACTGTGTGTGCTTAATAGATATTTGTTGAACAGATGGATTTGAAGTTGAAGGTGGAAGCATCTAGAGGTTTCCAAATTCTAGTGTCTTACTCAGGCTGTGAGCCTGTAACTGAGACAAACCAGGAGAACGAATGTGTCATCTACCAGGTGGGAAACACAGGATGGTGGGGAGACACATTTCAACTGAATGTGTTATGGATAGGGGGATGGTTGTATTTTGGACATTATCCATGTGAAGGACCTGTAGCCTCTCAAATATAAGTGGAGGTAGCTGGCGTTTACTGTCCTAGAATGTGGAATGAAGGTCTGGATTGAAGTGAAGATTTGGGAGTCTGCCATATAGGTGGTAACTTAAGCTCAAGTGATGCCATCTAGAATTTTCCCTTTCAATGTCAATTCATGGTCCTTCCCTCCTCCACTGACACAAGTTCTCCTTTCAAATATTTGCATTCAGAAATTAAAAAATAAACCCAGGGGCAGGGAACACATGCTGTTTTTAATATTCTGAAATCCCTCAGTCAGTGGTTGGAGCTGGGGGGGATGGGTATTAATTTTTTTTCAGAGCTTGAATTCTACTTATGTATTTGTAAGAAACTGCAAAACATTTGAGGATGCTTTCCCTAATACTTGGTCTCTTCCTGGCCTTGTTTCCCCCTCTGCCTGAGCTGAAATGGTAAAGGTATTGATTTTTAGAAGTTCAGAATTTGAGGGGAACTTAGAGATGTTCTTGTATAAATGCTTATTTATTTATTTATGGAGTGGGAGAGGGACAGAGAGATTGGGAGAGAGAGAGAAAATCCCAAGAAGGCTCCATGCCCAGTGTTGAGCTTAGTGAGGGGTTTGATCTCACAACCCTGAAGTCATGACCTAAGCCGAAATCAAGAGTCTTGTGCCCAACTGACTGAGCCACCTGGAAACCCTATGATTGCTATTTTAAAGAGGAAGCTGAGTCACAGAGAGGAAGAATGACCTTCCTAAGATCATAAAACTACACATTAGCAGAGTCTCCTAATGCCTGTTTAGGATTTTGTTTTTGGAGAGCATAACTAGTACCTTTGCTTTGGCTGCTCCCTTCTTGGTGTGAAACCCATGGTCCTCCTATCTTGCCCCATGTCCTCCCAATTTCTCTCTCTAGTCTAGTCTTGCTAACCTAGTCTTCTGACATTTTTCAGGTACACTGGCTTTCTTCCTGTTTCTGAAACACACCAAGCACCCTTGCCTCCAAGCCTATGCTCTTGTTACTGCTTTTTTCTAGAACTGAATCTGCAGGGTTTGCTCCATCAGCCCCTTGAGTCTCTGTCCAGATAGCAGCATGTCACTAAGTCCTTTCCTGTTTAACGTATTCAAACTAGCTACCCTTTGAAATAGTTGATGAGGATCAAGGAGCACACTTGTCATGATGAGCACCAGGGATGCATGGAAGTGTTGAATCACTATATTCTAAACCTGAAAGTATAACACTGTGTGCCAACCATACCTGCCCAACATTAAATAATAAATATAAAAATAATAATACATACAATAACCACCCCTGCCCCCAGAACTCCTCATTTATAATTCCCTGCTTTTTACAATATTACAGCATATTAGACTTGTTTTGGTGTGTTGTATGTCTTCACCTGAAAGGAGGCAGACTCCATGAGGGCAGGATTTTTGTCTGGCCTCGTCTTTGTTACGTGAGCAGTGGCTATAAAAGTGCCTGGCACATACAGCTCTCAAGATTTATTCAATGTGTGAATGAATGAATGAGTGCCAGGTTTCTTCTGTTACACTAATGTCTTTTAGTGTCCTCAGTGGCCCTACACTCAGAGACTTTTCTTTTATTAAAAAGGCTCCTGCTTAGTCAGTTTTCATATCTGCTGACATCACCCCGGATTTGATAGAATTCCATTATCAGGCTGCACAAATGGTGAGAAAAATGCCCAACCTTCTCTCCCATTTATTTCTCTGCCAGTGATTCAGAAGAACATTGACCTGGATGTCAGAAGCTCTGCGTTCCAGCACACAGCTCTCTGATCATGTAAATTCCTCTATTCCTTGGGCTTTGCTTCATTTCTCCAGAGAGCGTGCTTTCCCGGCTTAACACACTTAGTTGGGGAACATTAGTATCAGGAAGTCTTTACATCAGCAAACATGGCCCCAGCTTGGGGAGATTTGAGCTGTTATAAAAAAGAGCATATAAAAAAGGTCTCAGTTATGGGAATAGAGTAGGGTCCCAATTATTCAGAATCAGCATGGAGTGAGGACTTGGTTAGGAGGACAGAAGGTGAGACCAGTGACTAAATCACAAGAAAAGAGTCAGGCCTCACAAATGTAGTTGGAGCTCCCACATTAGCTCCTGTAAGTCTCCCAGCTGAGAGGGTTGGTGAAGGAGGTTGGATGGGGTCTGGGTACCGTGAGTCCAGGTTGTTGCACCAAGACACTGGGGCAATGGAAGGATGCAGACATTCATGCCATCAATCAGGTTGTTGGGCTGCGTACTTCCTCTGCCCTCATGGTCCCCATGAAAAAGCCTTTTCCTGGATATTTCTAGATGATGGTCTACTCTTTACTCATCCACTAGCAGGGAGGGAAGAGTTACCTGATCAGTGGGCTTCCAAAAGAAGCTGGGCACAATGGGCCAGCCCCTTCTTCCTGCCTCCTGTAGGGACTATACTGTAGCTTCATCCTGGCAGGCCTGTGGTTCTTCACTCTTGTCTGTGGAAGACTGAGTAAATGTACCTGATTGTGGGGTTCAGTCTTAGTTCAGTCTAAGCCCATTTGCCCTAAACACATAAAGTGACTTGTTCAATATCACCTTAACACTAATCAAGGTGTTTTGGCCTCTATGAACTTTATTCCTTTGTCTTGTTCTTTGTTTGGTTTAGAACTTGGTTGAGAAAGAAGAGTGTTGTTTCCTGGGTCCCTTCAACTCCCCCCCTCCCACCATGAATGTATTTGTCAGACAACAGCACCTACTAAATACCTACTATGCTTCCAGCACTATGGCAGTAAAGAAAGTTGTTAGGAAACTATTTGTAGAGAATGTGCTAAGTAGCAGGTATATTTGAGATGCATTTCACATGTTTTTACTTAAACCATATAATAAGGCAAGATTATTATTCCCATACGCATGAGACAACTGTGGCTCAAAAATGTAAAACAGGGATGCCTGGGTGGCTCAGCCTGTTAAGCATCTGACTCTTGATCTCAGTGTAAATCTTGATGTTAGGGTCGTGAGTTCAAGCCCTATGTTGGGCTCCACTCTGGGCATGGGGCCTACTTAAACAAACAAACAAACAAACAAACAAACATAAACAGGCAAAAACTTGTGCCTGGTAAGCATAGGTAGTAAATGTTGGAATCAGAGTATGTACTTTGCTATGTCTGATGCCAAAAGTTATATCATTAGATGTGGTTTTTACTCTCCAACTTATAGCCTACTAGTAGGAATAATTAAATGAATCCCAACATCTTCCAGACTGTGGTTCCTGTTAGTTACAAACATGCTACAATGGGGAAAAAAAAAAGACTATCTACTCAGACTGATGGGGGCAGAGTTATATAGACTTTCCAGCTGGGTGATCATGAAGTGGAATTTTGCAATTTGGGCATGAATCAGACACTTATGGATTATTATCTTACCATTTACTATCTGTATGTATTAAATAAGTTATGTAACCTGTTTGAGTCTTGGTTCTTCCATTTATAAAATAGAGGTAGTAACAGCAGTCCATGGATCTATGGGGTGAATGAAATCATGGGACAGTTGTAAAGTTCCCAGCACATTCTTTGGCCCTGGGTAAATGTTCTTTGGTATTGGTTCTCTCTCCACAAGGAGAACTGGAGTAATCAGAGCTGTAGGGCTGAGAAATTAGTTTTTCCTGGAAAGATGTGATTCAGCCAGGCACATATTTGACCTCAGGTCATGGGCTGCTTCAAGAGTAGTTTTCACAGGTGACTTCTGGAAATTCAGACTTAATGTAACTTCGTTACAGGACCACTGTTACCACCCTAAGGCCAGAAATAAAAACATCCTTAGTCTTCTTTATCTGATGCTCACAAACTCTTTAAAGTGTAGATAGAAACCCGATGTTCAGGGAACTTTTTATTGTTTATCCTACAGTTTATACAACTCTGATTAGACCATTGCAATCCAAATGTCCCCATGCTTGCCCCAGGAAAACAGGAAGCAATTATCATTTCTGATATGCAGAAATGCACTTTGAAACATTTTCATCACCAAAATATAAAAGGGAGGTAATTTTCATTTTATTTGTTGAGTTCTTACTTGTTTCTTCCTCTCTTTTTGGTGTATGGGGAGGTTGGGATTGGAAAGGAGACTGTTACATACTGCATTTGGCTTGGTATGAAAACAAAACTGTGGCCTCAACTTGTTTTCTAAAGACCATCATTATGCTGCTTCCTGGAGTGGGTGATGCAAGGGCCAAGGTCGTAAGTGACTTTAAAGTAAAAATTAACTAATAAGATCTGGTTTTGTTGTTGTTTAGTTTTTATTTTGAGATCATAAACTTAACTCTGCAATCCAGCTGGACTTGGAAGGAAGTAAGGAAAATATGGAACCCAGAGAATGGCACCAAGAGCACCAAGATTATAGGATATTTCAAGCAGATGTGGTTGATGGGATGCTCTCCTGAGCTACAGAAGGAACAGTCTGGTAGTTAAGATAAAACACTAGTCAGATTTGTTAGATCTATCCACAGTCAGCAATGGTGATCTTTTTGCTGTTCTTGCCATTCCTGGACCCAGACTGCTCCATGGATCCCACAATATTCCTGTCCTCTTTTGCCTTGCCAAAGACCACCTGCTTGGTGGTGCAGATGAAGAGCTGAGAACCATTCATTTTGAGTCCAACTTTTGCCAGGATGAAGTTCTCATCAGCTTTCTCACCATAGACAGACTAGCTGTTATTGTCATTATGGTGTATGATGTCACCATCCTGACGCAGAAATCCCAAAATAATCCTGTGAATGCAGGAATCTTTATAACCAAGTCCTTTCTCCCCAGAGCTCAAAGCATGAAAGTTTTCTGCTGTCTTTGGATCTTTGCAAATGGCTCAAGGGCTCACCATCCACGTGGATATCAAAGAACTCAGCGGGGTTGCGTTGACTCTAGTGGGGCGGTGCAGGTGGCTTTGGACCAGCAGCATTTGCAAAGCCAAGATCTCATTTTTTAAACTCTTGTTTCTGAGTAGGATAAAATGCAAATAATAAAATAAAACAATTTGGAAAAGTCCAACATGGATTTCAAATCTCCCTGTCTGGACATTCCAAAGCTGCTGTTCTTGGAAGGGAACCTAAGCAATGCTGGAAGTGCCTCGAATGCTGTATAGTATGCCCTTAGCTTTGGAATGGACCGAGCTTTGGTCTTGTCCCCAGTGAGAATGAAACATCTACATCTGGAGAACCTGTTCATGTGTCACAATGAAGAACTGTGGTACAACACCAAGTAGACTCTGCATTAGTAACCCTGGGGATGCTATCTGGGTGTCCTATTTTTTCCCCCTTAAATATGCTGCTCTAGGTATTCTTATTCACACTGAAGTTTGAAAAGCTCTGGCATGAAATCTGTGTGAAAGCACAGAGTAGAAGACTCAACTTTCAGACTCAACTGGACTAGAATCTAATTTGGTTCACTTTGGAAAAGAAAAGACCCCCCCACCATTAAAAAATATAACAAATCAAATACATTTTATAAGAAGGCTGCTCATCTCAAAACCTCCCTCATCTCCTGCTTTTCCTCTGTGTGGCATTCTCTCTCTTAGGGTTACAAAGTGTTCCAAACGCTTGCAGTGATTTTGAGCATATCCCCTGAGATCATATCTCTTCCAAGCTCTGGGGAGAAAGAAGAGGCCAGAAGTAAGTTTCCGAGGTGGGAGCTCGCCATGCAAGGACACAGCTCTCTCACTCTGGCCTTGGCCTCCCTTTCTAATGAAACAACTCCTTCCTGGATTGTTGGCTTGTTTTAGTCTTTACCCACATACCTTCAATGCTCCCAGCTGGAATCAGTCTCTCCCTCCCTAGCCTGTCAAGCCTTTTCTAATATGCTTCACTTATTCCTGTCTGCCTTGTGATGAAGTAAAGCAAATGAAGTATCATTCGCATAGTGCTCTCCAAAGCATTTCAAGTACATGACCCCATCAATCTTCACAATGTACCCTAGGTGGACACTAGAACATTTGCTCCTTGGTTTAAGAAAAGATGCTGAGTCTCCAAAGGTTAAGTGATTTTAGACTTTCCCAAGAGGAAGAAACTAGTTAGCACTAGAGGCAGGATATCTTTCTATAACACTATCCTTTTTTTTTTTTTTAATTGTAGGTGTATTCTTGTGCTTATTTCAACAAACTACAAAATTTTTAAAATTAAGCAGCTATAGGTACCAGAAGCATACTAGATAATTTGGAACATAAGAGAGTCAGCATAGCCTGAATAGCTCAGGTGTTTAAGCATCCAACTCTTGATTTTGGCTCCGGTTGTGATCTCAGGGTCAGTAGATCAAGCCCCACATTAGGCTCCACAATCATTAGGGAGTCTTCTTTAGATTCTTCCTCTTCCTCTGCCCTTCCCCATGTCACTCATACACTCTTTCTCTCTGTCTCTAAAATATCTCTCTCTAAAATAAATCTTAAAAAAAATTATAGTCTAGTTAGATGGCAAATCAGGCTCACAAATAATTTTCACCCTCGCTTTGGTCTGAGTGTTTATGTCCCCCCTTAAACTCATATGCTAAAATCCTAATGTCCAATTTGATGGTATTAGGAGGTGGAACCTTTGGGAAAGGATTAAATCATGAGTTCAAGGTCTTCATGAAAAGATTTGTTCCCTTTTAAAAGGGTCCTCAGAGAGCTCCTTTCCCCATTCTTCCATGAAGACGCAATGAGAAGTCTACAGTCAGAGCCTTCACCCAACCACGCTGGCACTCTGATCTTGAACTTCCATCCTCCAGAACAATTTCTATTGTTTATAAGCCATCTAGTGTGTGGTAATATGTGATAGCAACACACACAGACTAAGACAACCCTCTATTATTGTTTTTCTTCTCTCCTTTGATGTTTTGAGCCTCCACATATTAGATACTACACGAGGAACAACACATATTTGAAAAAAAATCATAGTACAACACAACAAAGTAACTGCCATTGAGAATTTAAGTGCAGAGCAGAGACTGGCAGACTAGATGAGTCAAAGAGTATGTTACATTGTGGTTAAGAGCTTATTCACTGGACATAGACTACTTGAATTCATTTCTTATCTTCACCACTTAATACCTCTATAACCTTGGGCACAAACTTCGTGTTACTCCCTGAAGACTAAATAAGTGTATAAAGGACTTAAAACAAGTCCCAGAACAGACAAAATGCCTAATAAATATCAGTAATAACAACAATAATAAATAATTCAATGTTATAATTACTACTTAAGTTTAAGTCTTTGGCTACATTTGGGAAGATATTAGCCATCCTCTCTCTCTTTTTAAAATTATTTTAATTAACATATAATGTGTTATTTTCCCCAGGGGTACAGGTCTGTAAATCATCAGGCTTACACATTTCACAGCACTCCTCATAGCCAATACTCTCCCCTATGTCCAACCACCCTATTCCCTAGCCCCTACCCACCAGAAACCCTCAGTTTATTTTGTGAGATTAAAAGTCTCTTATGGTTTTTCTCTCTCCCAGTCCCATCTTGTTTCATTTTTCCCTTCCCTACCCCCCACAACACCCTGTCCTGCCTCTCAAATTCCTCATATCAGAGATCAATGCTAATTGTCTTTCTCTGATTGACTTATTTCACTCAGCATAATACCCTCTAGTTCCATCCACATCATTACAAATGGCAAGCTTTCATTTCTTGTGATGGCTGCAACCAATATCTATATATCTTCTTTATCCATTCACCTGTTGATGGACTTCTAGGTTCTTTCCACAGTTTAGCTATTGTGAACATTGCAGCTATGAGCATTCAGGTGCACACCCTCTTTGGATCACTATGTTTGTATCTTTAGGGTAAATACCCAGTAGTGAAATGGCTGGGTCATAGGGTAGCTCTGTTTTCAACTTTTTGAGGAACCTCCAAACTGTTTTCCAGAGTGGTTGCACCAGCTTGCATTCCCACCAAGAGTATAGGAGGGGTCCCCTTTCTCCACATCCTTGCCAACATCTGTTGTTTCCTGACTTATTAATTTTAGCCATTCTGACTGGTGTGAGGTGGTATCTCATTGTGGTTTTGATTTGTATTTCCTTGATGCCAAGTGATGTGGAGTACTTTTTAGTGTTTCTGTTGGCCATCTGGATGTATTCTTTGCAGAAATGTCTGTTCATGTCTTCTGCCCATTTCTTGATTGGGTTATTTGTTGTTTGGGAGTTGAGTTTGGTAAGTACTTTATAGATTTTGGATACTAGCCCTTTATCCAATATGTCATTTGCAAATATCTTCTCCCATTCTGTCAGTTTTCTTTTGGTTTTGTTGACTGTATCCTTTGCTGTGCAGAAGCTTTTGATGTTGGTGAAGTCCCAATAGGTCATTTTTTCCCTTGCTTCCCTTTGGCAATGTTTCTAAGGAGAAGTTGCTGTTAGCTCTTAACTCTTTAAGAGATTTTTCTTCCCCACACTTTTTCTCTTTTTCATCAGGAGCTATCATCACATAACTCAGCCTTTTTGGTGTTGTGTCACCAGTCCTAAGGCTCTATTCCTTTTTCAATCATTTTCCTTCCCTGTTGTTTAAACTTGATCATTTTTATTGATGTATCATCAAGTTTACTGACTTTTTCCTCTTTTTTTTTTTAAGATTTTATTTATTTATTTGACAGACAGAGATCACAAGTAGGCAGAGAGGCAGGCAGAGAGAGAGGGGGAAGCAGGCTCCCTGTGGAGCAGAGAGTCCGATGCGGGGCTCGCTCCCAGGACTCTGGGATCATGACCTGAGCTGAAGGCAGAGGCTTTAACCCACTGAGCCACCCAGGCACCCCACTTTTTCCTCTTTCATCTCTATTGTGCTATTGAGCCCATTCAGTGAAAAATGTTATTTTTCAGTTCGGCATTTTCCAGTTGATTCTTTGTTATAACTTTTATTTCTCTAATGATGTGTTTTCTTTCCTTTCCTTTTTTCCTTCCTTCTTTCCTCCCTTCCTTCCTTCCTTCTTTCTTTTATAGCCTCCATGCTGAGCTTGGAGCCGAACATGGGTCTTGAACTTGGGACTCTGAGCTTAAGACCTGAGGTGAGATCAAGAGTCAAACACTTAACTGACTGAGCCACCCAAGCATCCCAATTTCTTTTATTTCTAAAGTGTTTACCCTTACTTCACAAAGCATGGTTAAATTAATTGCTTTAAAGCCTTTGCCTATAATAATTCCAACATCTCTATCAGCTAGGGTTAATATCTGTTGATGACACTCTTTTCTTACAAAATATTATGGTTTCCTCATTCTTCCTGTTTATAATTTTGGGTAGTATCTTGGACATATTGAATATTTCAAGGGTTTGAGCCTTATTTAAATCCTATAGGGAATATTTTTTGTTTCTTTCAGCAGGAAATTTTCCTAGTGTAAGGCCTCAAATTTCTACTGGCCTTCTCTCTGGGTTGTGGTTCTAATGGAGGCTTAATTTTCAAAGACTTTGGTGGCTCACTTAGATCTGTCCCATTTGTGTATCATGTGGCAGCTAGTCTGGGGCTTGGGTGGGGTTTTACCTAATAGTTCAATTCTCAAAGACTTTTGTATGCAATTTAGGACCAAGCTCCATGAATGCACAGTTTGAAGGTGAGACCAAGAGTTCATAGACTTTATGGGATCCCTTTTTTTCCCTTTGGTGATTTTCCTGATAAGTTCTGGCTCCCAACATCCAACCTATCCAAGCATTCAGCCCACCCCACCCCCACATTTGTTTTCTATCTAAGAAATGATACTGTAGGTTTGCAGCTCTGCTATGTACTTCCTGAGAATGAGTCTATATTGGGGCCAAAAAGCCAAGGCATATGGAATGATAAGGAATATCTCCCACTCTTAGTGCCACAGTTTTCTGGTCCATATGGTTTATTGTCCCTTAGAGGTGTAGGTACCTGCCTGTCATGGCTGCCAGTCTTCCCCCTACTATTTGCTAGAGGATTGCCTGGAGATTGGAGTGGGAGAGAAGGAAAAACAAGACAAAACCAAAAGCAGGGGACTCTATAATTCTGTCTGACCCATGGGAACCTTCTTTCTTGCTCCTTGGACCAGAAAGAAAAGGTGTTATTTTTTGTTGTTTGTTTTCTAAATCTTGTTATGGGTTGAATTTTACCTCCATCCTCAATTCCTATGTCAGAATTCTAACCCTCACACATCAGAACATGACTTTATTTGAAAATAGGACCATTGCAGATGTAATTAGTTCTGCTATGATAAGGCCACACTGAAGTAGGATCTCTGCTAATCCAACATGACTGGCATCCTCAAAAAAAGGGAAGTTTGAGAGACTGTAGACTCTGAGAAACAAAATGAGGGTTTTAGAGGGGAGGGATATGGGGGGATGGGTAAGCCTGGTGGTGGGTATTAAGGAGGGCAAGTATTGTTTGGAGCACTGGGTGTTGTACATAAACAATGAGTCTTGGAACACTGCATCAAAGACTAATAATGTATTTTATGGAGACTATCATAACACGATTAAAAAAAAAGGGGGGAGGGGAGGTTTGGACAGTAGTACATATAGAGGGAGGATGATGTGAAAAGACAGCCACCCAAAAGCTAAAGAGAAACTTTAAAGAAGTCCTTCCCTTGCAACCCTTAGAAGGAGCCCACACTGCTGACATCTTGGTTTTGAACATCTATCCTCCAGAACTGTGAGAAAATAAATCTCTGTGGTGTTTGTTTGTTTGTTTGCTTGTTTAAAGGCACCCAGTGTGTGTTACTGTGTTCTGGCAGCTCTAGCAAACTAATACAGGCTCACATCTGGTGTATATTTAGGAGTTTTAAGCTGTCTTTGAATCCAGGCTAAGAAATACCAGAGGAGAAAAAGAGGAAAGTCATCCTTGGTTTGGTGTTATTTCGAGTTCTGGTTTCCTTCCCCTGTCTGCCTGTTACCAATTTTATTTTATTTTTATAAATATTCTTCAGATAGCTACTCTGTGCATTCTGTCCAGGATTTTTCGTCGCATGGAGTGGGAGAGACAGGACGAAGTGTGCTTACTCAATCTTGGCCAGAACCAAAACTAACAGTTTTGGGTTTGCTGCTTCCCTCTTCTTGCTTAGATTTTACAGGGTTGATTTGAGGAAAAGGATCTTATGTTATTCTATCATCTTGTCAAGATGTTGAAACAAGGAGCTCTCAATCTTCTTTTTTTCCAAGATTAATTTCCTCCAGGCTCAGTTTAGAGATGTTAACATCTTTTTGGTTACCATTTAAATTTCTGAGTTCATTCTGCTCATTATTTTTCAGGGCTGAGAACCTTTTGGACTTTGGAGAAAAAAAAATAAATTATCCCTCTTCACCATTAAGGATGAAGAAATAGGTACCCAGTGGCAAGGCATTCTTAAGAAACCTACTTCTGATTCATCTGACTTTTATCCAATTCAATTAATCAACATTTGTTGATCTCTCTCTCCTTCCTCCCTTCCTTTCTTCCCCTCCTTCCTCCCTCTTTTCCTTTTTTGCTTCCATTCTCCCTTCCTTCCTTCCACTTTCTTTTTAAAATTTACAAACAAAACTAAAAGGATAAATTAGACAGGATTTTTTTCCTCAAGAAATTCAGGCAAACTATGTCTCAGAGACTTGATAGCCTCAGTTTATAGAATAGGAATAATTATACTCAGCATACAGATGTTGTGTGCATACTTAAGGGGAAAAAGGCAAGAAAAAAGCATCTTACAAACATAGTGTAATGCAAATGAAGGATTATGATATTTTATTTGCCCTAAATGTGCCTTCTGTCAAGGTTTAATAGGAGCCTGAAAAATAGGATGTTGGATTTTACTGAGTAAAACTATGTTTATTTTCTCCAAATCACTTCAGATTTTGTTCCCACCTCTTCTCAACCTAATATTTCAAGGCAAAACAATCCTGATATTTTTAGTCTGGAATTGTACAGCAGCCTCTACTGGCCCTTGCCCTTTTTTAGAACTATCCCAAGCATCAATAAGTCTTTTTTGAAAGAACAAGTACCAGATATTGCACACAATCTTCCACCAACAGCACACAATATTCCACCAACAGACACCTGGGTCTTATAAAACAGGAGAATATGTCATATTCAGATTTAAGAGAAAAATGTGAGGTTTGAAAGTACATAACACCTTATGTTGATATTCAACTCGTCTTGACTCTCAAAGGTACCCTCAATCTCTAATATCTTTTTTCTTCCCATTTCTCAACCTGTCAAAATAGGACTCATTTATTCAGCAAGTAATTTTGAGCCATATTGTTTCGGTTTGGCAGTGAACAAGATAGGGGAGCCTCATATTTTCAAGGGGTTTGCCTTCTGATGGCAGAGGGTCGAAAGAAGAAGGAAGGGAGAGAGGGAGGGAAGGAGGACATAGAGAGGGGGAGGGAGAGAGAGATCAGATAATGATACATGCTGGGAAGAGAATTACAACAGAGCAAGATAATAGAGAACAATGAAGTGTCAGGAAAAGGCTCTCTGAGACACTTGAAGGTCAGGAGCAAGAGCATTCCAGGCAAAGGAAACAGCTATTTCAAGGAACTTACCGTACTCTTGGCTCAACTGAGTTATTGACAAAGGGTCAGCGACTGACCAGAATGGTATGACAAAGGGTGGGGGAGGGGGGCAAGATGAGATCATAGGGATGGTCCCAAACCAGATACTCAGGCTTTGCAAGTCAGTGCAGGTAGCAGTTTAGATTGCATTACAAGAGTGATGGAAACATCAGTGGTTTTTAAGCTGGGAGTAATAAGTTCTGATTTACTTTTAAAAATTTTCACTCGATCAGTTATATAGTTGTCCTTCAGGACCAATCTGAAATGTTTCTTTCATCGCATGTCAAACATTCTTCCCTCAAATCCCGAGGCAAAATCAATCCTTCCTTCATCTTGGGCTTGAGTGCAGATCTGTCATTCGGATTTTGGTGACTAATCCAACTTAACTGAACCTGGGTGTTTCCCTTCTGTAAATATAAGGGTGGTATATAATTAATAAGTACACAAAATGGCTGTGGCAGTTAGTAGGCTTTTAGTAAGTTCTGGTCTACTATAAATCCTTAGCACTTTGAACCTTAAATTTAGCATTAGTTTTATCTTAAATTCTAATTGGTCATTTGTATGTTTGGTTCATCCCAATGACTGACTTTCTTTAAGACAGATATTTATTATATTGGTACCCCCTTCACCCAGTAGAATTATAAGAAGGTCATGAAATGGCAGATTGCTGTGTATTCACCAAAGTCCATTTCTTTCTCATCCTATGTAAATAGTTAAACAAAATTTCCCAACATCCAGTTAAGTATGATCATGTGACTGAATTAACTGGTTTGGATGGGAAATGATAAACATGATTTGCAATCCTTGCCCTTAAAAGTCTTCCATGGGTGATTCTTCCTGTCCCTTTTCTTGTTTGCTAGCAGAGTGAAGAATTATGAGGTACTCAGGAAAGCTGGGTAGAAAGAAGCCAGGAACCCTGGATCAGTGCAAGTCATTTCCACCAGAGGGAAGAATAAATATTACTTTGATAAGTTATTAAGCTACCAGAGTTTCTCTTACACTGCTAGTGTTACTCTAACTAGTGTAATGTACCATCGTATGTGTAGAATTTGTGTGTACTTTCATATACTTTGTCTCCTTTACTCTTTTCCATTATGAGGGATGCAAGGCAAGAGAATCTAATTTTTCCCATTTTTATGGAGGAAGACTCTGGGGAAAGTTGCAGTGATTTTACCTGATGGTTAAGGTAAGAACCAAGCTTTAAGCTCATTATTCCACTTTAGGAAAAACAAATGAGTAAATATTATAGGTGATAAAGAATGGATTAGAAAGAATAAGGGCATCTGGGTGGCTCAGTCAGTTAAGCAGTTAAGCATATGACTCTTGGTTTCAGCTCAGATCATGATTTCATGGACTGTAGGATGGAGCCCCACATCTGCTTCATGCTCAAATTCTCTCCCTCTGATCCTCCCCCCACACATGCTCTTTCACTCTCTCTCTCTCATGCAAGTAAGTAAATAAATCTTTAAAAAAATTAAAAAAATAAAAAGGAAAGGAGTAAATCAAGGTTCTGAGAGACCAGGAAGAGACAGTCATAATAATAAGGGGGGGCAAGCGATGAGACTCTGACAATGAAAGGGAAGGAGGGTGGTAAGAAGCAGATGGGAGTCCCAGAGCCCTGCGTTTTGTACCATGCTCTGCTACATCTTCACCTCCTCACTGAAGTCTCCACTTTATAATATTGGGAAACCAAATGACTTGTTCTACATTAATAAAGCACATCAGATTTCAAGGTGAATGGGATTTTTTTTTTTTTTTTTTTTTTTTGAGCAGGGGTTGTGGTTAAGGAAAAAAAAACAAAAAACAAAAAACAGATGGTGCAAAAAAACAGATGATGCAAAAGACCCTTGAAACGGAGGGGAGAAATTCAGTCATTATTGTTATTTTAAAAAGTGTAAGTTGTGCCACACAGAGCAAAATTTGATTCACTTGGGTTATCTTTTGACGTATTTCAAAACTCAGCACGCGAGGAGAATAAATGCTTTGGGGTCTTCTACTCTTGATTTTCAACTTCCAGGTGGGAACTGACTGGGACATGACTTTCAAGTTCTTATTTCTAGCCTAGGCTTTCTACTAGAGCTTACATCCATATATTTATTTGCCAAAACCTGAGTCTTGTTAAATTGTTCCCTCTTTCAATTTAATCTATCACCAGTCCCTGCAGAACTGGCCTCTTAACATCTCTTGAAACGACTTCTCACTTTAATTTTAAAATGGATTCTAGCTATCACTCCTTGCTGCAGTTACTTCCAATTTTTCACTAAAAATATCTAAGAAAATGCATTTAAAAAAGATAAAACTCATCAACAGCATCAAATTTTAAAACTGTTAAAAATTACTGGAATTTAAATCACTTTTACAAATTACCAGAGATTAAAATAATAGAAAAATTTTTTTAACAAGTCCCTATATAGTCAATAGAAGCACATCAAATTTACCCTTCTACAAAAAAAACTAAAGAACATTCTTTAGTTTATGGTTTGTGGTTCTGAAATGTAAAGTTTAAACCAACAAAGAAAGGAGCTCTCTCTTTTATGTAGAATATTCTATTAAAAGCAGTCACAATAAAACTATCATTCCCATCATTTCTATTTTGTTCTTCTTAATCTACAGTTAGATTTCCCTAATATAGGTGGGACATGTCACATTTGTATGTTTTTAATAGCTGGATCTTAGATAAATTATGGACCCAAGGAGGGCAGAGATTTTGTCTATTGTGTTCACGGTGTGTTCAGTATCTAACAGAGAGCCTAGGAGACAGTAATGTGCTCAATATTGCTTTGTTCCAGAACTACACCGTTCCCTCACTCAGTAAAAACAAACAAACAAAACCACAAAAAAACAAGGATGGCTAAAAAACAAAAAGACAATTGGCAGTGATATACAGCATTTGGAAGATGAAGCATTTAATTTAAGACCATAGGTGAGGGCGCCTAGCTGGCTCCGTGGGTTAAAGCCTCTGCCTTCTGCTCAGGTCATGATTCCGGGTCCTGGGATTGAGCGCTGCATCGGGCTCTCTCCTCTGCAGGGAGCCTGCTTCCTCCTCTCTCTCTCTATTCCTGCCTCTCTGCCTACTTGAGATCTCTGTCGTCAAATAAAAAAATAAAAATAAAATCTTTATAAAAAAAAATAAAAGACTCATGGGTGAGAACAGAAAAAGAGACTTGTTAGCAGGGTTATTCTGTGATTTTTGTCCCCACTGCAATCCAGTGATTCAAAGGACAATGAACCAGACAATGGGCACAAGAAAAACTGCAGTCTCTGTTGAGCACATCTACAGGTGGTTTTAGAGGTGCATAATCTCCATTTCTTCTTTGAGAATGGCATTTAACCATCTCCCAAATGAACATTGCCTGGAAACTGGGGCTGGCAAACACTTAGCATATAGATACACAGTATGGCAACACACCATAGATAAATCTTATCACACTTGAAAGTGAATAAAGTGGAAAATAAACATGAAATGTATTGCAGAACAAGTGAAAAAATATCCTGAACATCAAGAATATCTTCACACATACAAATTATATACACACACACACAGGAAAGTATTAGGAAACTAAATGCTTTGATGGAATGCAGGAAGTGATGACCTCTATAAAGCAGGATCAGAAAAGGCTTAAGCAGAGAACTAGTTGACATAAAAGACAGCAGACTGGAAAGAGAAGAGAGCTGAGACAGGAAGGGCTGCAAAGAAACCAACAATTCAACAGCAGAGCTAAAATCCCTATTGGAGATAGTGAAGGGAAAAAGTGACAATAACACACAAAATGTGGGAGGCAGCCTTGAAGAGGTCTACCAAAATGCAAGGGAAAGATAACTGCTATTAGCGAAAAACAAAACAAAACAAATGAACAACAACAAAAAAACAGCTATAGAGGAGGAAGTACACAGACAACAATGCTATGTGTGTACCTAATGTTACTTTTAAAGATTTATTTATTTACTTTAGAGTGAGGGAGAGAGAGAAAGAGAGAATGACTAGAGAGAGGTAGACAGTGGTGGGGAGCAGCAATGGAAGAGAATCTCCAGCAGACTTTGCTGAGTATGGAGCCTAATGCAGGTCTCAATCCCAAGACCCTGAGGTTATGATCTGAGCCAAAATCAAGAGTTGTATACTTAACCAACTGAGCCCCCCAGGTGCCCCTTTATTGTTACTTTTAATAGTAAGCCTTTTCTATTTTCACCTTATAGTTCTATAAAAGTTGATTTTATTAATATGATCTCCATGAAAAATCATCCTGGATGATTTTACAAGGAAATTCATTTAGTGTAGGGACATATCTTTAAATGGTTTAAATCATTTAAAAGGGCATTTCAGTATAAGAATCAATAACACATATAACATTGTGAAAACATAAATAATAAAACTTAGTACTTAGTAATTATTACTAAAAATAAAAGAAAACCCTTTGATGGTTGCATAGTATCAATCAAACAAGATGGGATTGGGAGGGAGACAAACCATAAGTGACTCTTAATCTCACAAAACAAACTGAGGGTTGCTGAGGGGAGGGGGGTTGGTAGAAGGGGGGTGGGGTTATGGACATTGGGGAGGGTATGTGCTTTGGTGAGTGCTGTGAAGTGTGTAAACCTGGTGATTCACAGACCTCTACCCCTGGGGTTAAAAATATATGTTTATAAAAATTAAAAAAATTAAAAAAAATAAAAGAAAACCTGACATTAAAGCCGCCATTATAGAAACACTGGAAGAAAATCCAAGAAATCACAAATCTAGTGGGAAGTTTGAGTGTAAGACTATATAGCCTTGAGATGAATGACTTGAGTATGTGTTTATGTTTAATTTATAGACATGTACAAACTGATAAAAATTTTTATTCTTTTTAAGAAAAAATTCATTCTTATTTAAAAAATAAAAACCCAACAGGAATTCTTTTGTTTAATTATTTATTACACAAAATATTTGTGGAGAATCTACTACTTAGCAGATATTGTACAGTGTTCTGGGTATCATAAAGGTGAACAAAACAACCCTGAATCTGTCACCACTGTCTTTAGTCTAATGTAGCGTGCCAGTAATCAATCAGCCAATCACGAAATAGCCTGTAAATGATATGATGGGGGTATAAGGGCCTGTTGGGCCTGAGGAGAGGTGCCTCTCCAATCCTGGGGTCCTGGGGAATTAGGGACTATTTTAAGTCAGGTTATCACCAACACGAAGGCCAGGGGGAGAGTGATCCTGATGAGTTGGAGGTTTGAGGAGTTCTTTGTGTTTGACTTTTAGAATTAAGGAAGGAGAATGAAAAGAGGCACAGAGAAAAGTAAGCTTGAAGAGAACGACGGCTTGAAGACATTGGGTAGGATCCTAGGTGTGTCTTGGTTTTTCAGACACAGGGTTCAAACAAACTCTTAACTTCCTTTGTACTTATATCATTGTTCTTTAAAGGATATGTACCCTTCAAGCCCCCTCTATGTGTCAGGTATTTCAAATATATTATTTCATTGAATTTCTACTGGAATTTCATGAGGTAAATATGATTAGCCTTATTTTATTTCATTTAAAAATTTAAAATTTAAATTGAATTTAGTTAACATATAGTGTATTATTAGTTTCAGGTGCAGAATTTAGTGATTCACCAGTGTTCAGTACATGAAGTACCCTCTTTATTGCCCATTACCCAGTTATCCCATCTCCTCACTCACCTCCCCAAATCCAGCAGCCTTCAGTTTGTTTCCTATAGTTGAGTCCTTTAATGGTTTGCCTCCCTCCCTGTTTTTATCTGATTTTTTTTTCTTCCCTTCCCCTATGTTCACCTGACACACACAAAACAGATAAGCATATCAAAAAATGGGCAGAAGATATGAACAGAGACTTCTCCAATGAAGACATACAAATGGCTGTCAGACACATGAAAAAATGTTCATCATCACTAGCCATCAGGGAGATTCAAATTAAAACCACCTTTTGGTTTTTGGGATATCACCTTACACCAGTTACAATGGCCAAAATAAGCAAGATAGGAAACAACATGTGTTGGAGGGGATGTGGAGAAAGGGGAACCCTCTTACACTGTTGGTGGGAATGCAAGTTGGTGCAGCCTCTTTGGAGAACAGTGTGGACATTCCTCAAGAAATTAAAAATAGAACTTCCCTATGACCCTGCAATTGCACTCCTGGGTATTTACCCCAAAGATACAGATGGAGTGAAAAGAAGGGCCATCTGTACCCCGATGTTTATAGCAGCAATGGCCACGGTCACCAAACTGTGGAAAGAACCAAGATGCCCTTCAATGGACGAATGGATAAGGAAGATGTGGTCCATATACACTGTGGAGTATTATGCCTCCATCAGAAAGGATGAATACCCAACTTTTGTATCAACATGGATGGGACTGGAAGAGATTATGCTGAGTGAAATAAGTCAAGCAGAGAGAGTCAATTATCATATGGTTTCACTTATTTGTGGAGCATAACAAATAGCATGGAGGACATGGGGAGATAGAGAGAAAAAGGGAGTTGGGGGAAATTGGAAGGGGAGGTGAATCATGAGAGACAATGGACTCTAAAAAACAATCTGAGGGGTTTGAATTGGCGGGTGGGTGGGAGGTTGGGGTACCAGGTGGTGGTATTTTAGAGGGCACGGATTGCATGGAGCACTGGGTGTGGTGAAAAAATTAACGAATACTGTTATGCTGAAAATAAATAAAAAATAAATTAAAAAACAAAAAACAAAATACTCCACATATAAGTGAAATAATATGGTTTTTGTTTTTCTCTGACTAACTTATTTCACTTAGCATAATCCCTCTAGTTCCATCCATGTCATTGCAAATAGCAAGATTTCATTCTTTTTGATGCCTGAATAATATACCACTATGCATTGTATATATTCTTTACCCATTCATCTGTTGATGGACATCTGGATTCTTTCCATATTTTGGCTATTGAGGACATTGTTATGAACATTAGGATGAAGGTGCCCCTTCGAATCACTATGTTTGTATCCTTTAGATAAATACTTTGTAGTACAATTGCAGGGTCATAGCTGTTTCTATTTTTAATTTTTCAAGGAACCTCCATACTGTTTTCAAGATGGATATTGTGGCACAGAGAAATAGATCAACCTGCTAAAGGTTAACCAGGAAGTGGAAATGGTGGAATTCAAATATAACTATCTAAATCTGCTGGACCGGATGATGAGGATGAGGATGAAGATGTTGACAATGAAGATGAAAAGAGTGCCTCCACCAACACTGTAAGAGCATTAAATACTTGCTGAGTTCCAGGCACTAGTCTTAGAAGGTTACATTCATTTATTTTTGCAAAAATGCTAGCATCGTCTTAGCTTATAGATAAAGAAATGGAGGTTTAGAGAGGTTTAGTGAATTCTGGGCATAATTAAGAATCTTCATCAAACTACTTGCTCCTTTGAGATCAACCTCCAGTGACACTCAAGCTTGTTCCTCTGTGTGTGCTGCCCTCCCTTTGCTGGTGCCTTCTTTGTCTGATTAACCTCCACACCAAATTTTAATTAATTAATTAATTATCTATTTTTATATAGGCATCACCCATGTCAAGGTTTTCCCTCCACCGCCCCACTCCCAGCTGCCATCTGATCAGATACCACTACTCTTGATCCCATTGACTACTTATGCCTAGCATCCTCCTTGCCTTCTGCCCGTGGTTTTATCTTTGTCTATGTTTTTACCTCTCCCAGTCTTCCACGAACTCTTTGAGGAGAAAGATAGGCACTCTCTAGCTGTGCCTCACAACTACTTACCACACTGTTTGAGACATCCTGGGTTTTCTAACTTCTAAGAGGTGAGCTGAGTGATTGTAAATTGTGTATAATTTAAAATAGAGTTAAAGACTATATTATTATATTTAAACGTATACAAGTTCACTTGTGATAGACGTGCATTCTGAGGGGCACCTGGGTGGCTCAGTGGGTTAAAGCCTCTGCCTTTGGCTCAGGTCATGATCTCAGGGTCCTGGGATCGAGCCCCACATCAGACTCTCTGCTCTGCAGGGAGCCTGCTTCCCTCCCCCCCCCCCCCCCCCCTGCTTCTCTGCCTACTTGTGATCTCTGTCTGTCAAATAAATAAAATCTTAAAAAAAAAAAAGAAGTGCATTCTGGGGTCAAATGAACCAATGCTTCTCTGTAGAGAAACTGTTTTGTCTTGTTTTTTCCCTCCTAAGTGCCTGAAGGACATTTTTCTTATTTATACTTGGAACGTAAGAAGAATCAGGACAAGATGTGTTTTGGGCTTAGTGTCCTTTTGTAAATATTGTCCTCTGCATACTTCTCATGGGCAAGCCTTGTATTTTTCTTTAAGCTGGGGAGATTCTTTGTCACTATTATTATTTTATCATTAAAATTATTTACTTTCTTCTGTATACTGTGAATTCCATCTTGGCTTTATTTCTGAATTTGAATTCCAATATAATTTGTGTGTACTCGTTCTCTCTTTCAGTTCAAACTAATGTTTACTAATTTCATTTTTCTTTTACTATGATAAATATGCTTTTCACCTCCTTTAGTCTTTCCTGAAATGAAATCATTTTCCTTTTTATGACTGCAAGCTCTTATTTTAAAGATTTAAAGACCTCTTGACTCCTTTTTTTTTAAAAAAAATTTTAAATAAAGAAAGAGAGAAATTATGAGTGGGGGGCGGGGCAGAGGGAGAGGTAGGGAAACAATCCTCAAGGAGACTTTCTGCTAAGCATGGGGCCTGTTGTGGGGCTCAATCCCAGGACCCTGAGATCATGACTTGAGCCAAAACCAAGAGGTCAGATGCTTACCCAAGTGAACCACCCAGGTACCACTAAAGTCCTCTTGACTCTTGAAAAAATTAACCTGTACCCCAAGGTTTATAGCAGCTTTGACCACGGTCGCCAAACTGTGGAGAGAACCAAGATGCTCTTCAACGGACGAATGGTTAAGGAAGATGTGGTCCATATACACGATGGAGTATTATGCCTCCATCAGAAAGGATGAATACCTAACTTTTGTAGCAACATGGACGGGACTGGAAGAGATTATGCTGAGTGAAATCAGTCAAGCAGAGAGAGTCAATTATCATATGGTTTCACTTATTTGTGGAGCATAACTAATAGCATGGAGGACATGGGGAGTTAGAGAGGAGAAGGGAGTTGGGGGAAATTGGAAGGGGAGGTGAGCCATGAGAGACTATAGACTCTGAAAAACAATCTAAGGGTTTGAAGGGGCGGGGGGTGGAGGTTGGGGTACCAGGTGGTAGGTATTATAGAGGGCACGGATTGCATGGAGCACTGGGTGTGGTGCAAAAATAATGAATACTGTTATGCTGAAAATAAAAAATAAATTAAAAAAAAGGAAAAAAAGATGTGAGAAGTTCGTCCTTTTTCTCCTTATCATCCATTTTCAGAATATTTTGGATTATGGTATTTTCCCTCATGTCCCTGATTTTTCTTTGTTTTCCTCTCTGCCACTGAGGGTTTTAAGTTTTCCATGAAGGGAATGATAGAGGACTTCTCTCAGAGATCATGTGGATGCCTGTTTCCAATTCCTAAGCATCTTGTTTCTTGAGATACGGCAAAGTATTGGTCCTGTTGAGACTTCCTTCAATCCAACCTAGTTTTTTCTTTATCTTACAAGTGCTCAATGTTTTTGGAATGTGGACACTATTATTTATGAAATTCTACTAAAAATAAAGGTTTTCTTACTTTAAATCTTGTTGGTCATTGTACTGTAATTCTGGAAGTCTCCTGTATCCTGTTTACACAAAAAAAATTTCACATTATTTTTGTTTTTTAATATATTTTTTAAAGATTTTATTTATTTATTAGACAGAGATCACAAGTAGGCAGAAAGGCAGGCAGAGAGACGGGGAAGCAAGCTCCCCGCTGAGCAGAGAGCCTGGGATCCTGGGATCATGACCTGAGCTGAAGGCAGAGGCTTAACCCACTGAGTCACTCAGGTGTCCCTCACATTACTTTTAAAAGCAAATTTAAAAATGCTAACCAACTTATTTATTATTTTCTTTATTCCTATAATATGTGTATATTATTCATATAATGAGGAAAAATAATAAAAAAAGTTATAGTGTTTATTTATATTATATTATTGATAGTGTGTCTGTAGGTAATCACCTCAGATATATAAAAATGATTAATGCAAATGTAACATTGAGTGAGTTTAAGGTGTATAACATGTTCATCGATGCACTTAGGTACTGCAAAATGATTACCAAAAATATATCTCAATAAAGCTAAAAAACTAATAGAAGTCACATACCTGCATTATCAGGGACATGGCCAGGGGTCCAGATGGAAGCCTTGGGATCTCTCATTTCTTCTCAAGGCACCCCTTCTCTAGAAATGTGAAAGTGCTCTTGTTACTTGTTCTTCCAATGGTTCATGCTGGTTTCCTTCTTTAATTGCATTCCTCCTCCTCCTCCTCCTCCTTCTTCTTCTTCTTCTTCTTCTTCTTCTTCTTCTTCTTCTTCCTCCTCGTCATCTTCTTCTTCTTCTCCTTTTTTAAATAAAAGCCAAGAATGTGCTCATGAGAGCAAGTCTGTCAAGACATTTTGAAAAATTTTCTGAGCTGTAATTTGGAATCACTACAATTCCATGTTGCTGCCCCATTGTCCTGGAGCAGACATACATGTTCCCACTCTCTTTTCCTTACAGACAAATTATATTCCATGGTGCCTCTTGGTTCTTCAGCAAATAGCTCCCTCCCAGGTCTTCCTATAGTCCCTGAGCTGTCTTTAGGTGTGTCTTGATATAAATCTTAGAGTTAATATGGGTTACTAAGCTGGAACTCCACCACTCATATGACTGGGCTTTAATTTGATGAAACTTATTGTGGGCATGTCTATGGTTTGCACATTCCTGATTCCTGGAAAGCGTGAAGTACAAGGTATTGCACCAGTATTGCACTGTGACTCGCATAAGACTCTGAATAATGTTGGGACAATGTAGCACTTAGTTGACTTGCTTCCATACAATGCAGTATCTCTATAGGAGTCTGCCATCCTTCATCCACTAAATTCACTGGAACTCAAATGAGCTCAGTTTTGAGGCAGTCTTAGCTTTTAAAATGGAGAAAACCAGGCCTGAAAGCTTTGGGATTATAAATAGTTTTGATTTATGGCACATGAATGGCTCAGTCAGTTAAGCAGCTCCCTTTAACTCAGGTCATGATCTCTGGGTCCTGGGCTCAAGTCTTGTGTCAGGCTCAGTGCTCAGCTGGGAGTCTGCTTCTCACTCTCCTAGTGCCACTCCTCCCCACTTGTGCTCTTTCTCTCAAATAAATAATCAAAATCTTTAAAAAAATAAATAGCTTTCATTTATTTTTCAAAGGGTAATCTGTATAATATCAATTGTAGCAATAATTCTAATACTGATACCAACATCAGCTCTTATATATTGAATATTTATTCTCTTTGTGAAGAAATTTACCTACAGTATCACATCTACTCTTTACTGTGTCTTCATGGATTAATAACGATCCTTAACAAAATAAGGATGTGGGGTGCATGGGTGGCTCAGTCTGTTAAGCAGCCAACTCTTGGTTTTGACTCAGGTCATGATCTAATGGGTCATGGGATCAAGCCCCAAGTCAGGCTTTGTGCACAGTTGGAAATCTGCTTAAAGATTCTCTCTCCCTCTGCCCCTGCCCCACCTTCCACTTGTGTGAGCACTCTCTCTTAAACAAATAAAGAAATCTTTTTTAAAAAGGAGGGATATGAATAATTGGAGAGGTCAAGTGGCTTGCCACAGGTAACATAAAAGTGATAGGAACTTCTCTGTTTCTCTCCATATCCTGTTATTTTAATCACTCTACATTAATACTGCAACTATGCTCTCAGATATTGGTGAGATTGTATTCACATCACTACAAAGTCTTAATTTGGAGATACTTATTCACTGGCAGCAGACTCTAGCTATGGCTATAGGTAGGAAGATGGAAAAAAAAAAAACAAACAAACAGGTCCCATGTATGAAGGAAGCAAAAAATAGGCTGAGGATTGGAAAGTAGAATGCTAGATAGAAAACTGAGGCGGAAGTCCAATTGAATGAATAGGGAAGTGAATTCAAGGAATGAGAAATTGTCCAGTCCATATACAGAATGAGGGATTGTCCAGAACTGGACCCAGCCCAAGAACCCTGGAATGTTTGGTCACTAAGCCTCGATCTACAGTCAAAGGTGCTGCCTTGGTTAGCATAGCTCAGGAAATGGTCACTAGATGGGCCAGCAGAAGTCCCTATCCTTTAATGCATCTCCTCTATCCCAGGTCCACAAAGAAGCTTAATGAGGAAACTTCACAGTCTAGATAGTCTGTTCACCTCTCAAATGTTGGTAGAGTCAGGTTAACCTTAGTAATTGTCTTTACTAGCTCATCATCTTTGATCCATAGGAAGCTGTCTTCCTTCTTTTCACCAGGACAGATTTAGTTATGAAGATTCTCACATCTCTTGGCTGCAACAGTGAAAGAAACACGTTTCGGAATGTTTTAATTTTCCATTCACAGTGGAAAGCAGACCAAGTGGAATAAAGTGAAAACAGGCACAACAAAGCAAACTTTCCTAATCCTCTAGGGAAAGAGGACGGGCTCAAAACACTTCTAGTTATAATCTTAATCAAAGATTCTTTCAGTTAGGTGAAATATAGATATATAGATGACCCATTCCACTTCTCTGGGGTACCGACTTTGTTCAAAATAAAGGAAAGCCTTACAATAGTCAGAGTGGCCCCAAGAAGGAATCTAGCAAAGGCCAGATAAGCTTGGAGATGGGGCTCTGATATCATGTAAGAGATTGGATTAGAGTTTTTAAGTTTCTGTATTAGTTAGCAATTGCTGTATAACAAACCATCTCAAAATTCAGTGGCTTAAAGCAATAAGTTCAGTAAGTATGTATTATTGTTCACATTGTCTAGGGGACAGTTGAAGGGTTCTTTCAGCCTTAGCGGGGCTTCCTCATGTGTCTGCTGTCAGCTAATCTGGATGCAAGTGGTTTTGCTGACCTGGGCTTAACACTGCCATATATTTGGGACTGATTGTCTATAGTCTGGCTAAGGATGGCAATGGCTGGGACAAATGGGTTCTCATCCATGAGGTCTTTATTTTTTAATTTATTTTAAATTAACATATAATGTATTATTTGTTTCAAGGTCATGATGTCTTTAATACTCTACTGCGCTAGCTCAGATTTGTTTATATAGTCATATAGGGGTGCAAGAGAGGAAGAAACTGATGGCTTCTTGAGTCCTAGTCTTAAAATGGAAATTTTACTGCATCTCTTTGAACAAAATAAGATCACAAGGCCAGTCAAGATTTGAGGGATGGGTGGGGAAATGACTCTGACTCTTCAGTAGGAGGAACTTCAGACTCTTATTGCAAGGGTGGGGATAGTGGAAAAGTGGAAAATACAGGCCATTCTTTTTCAAAAATTTTTTATTTTTTATAAAAATATAATATATTTTTATCCCCAGGGGTACAGGTCTGTGAATCACCAGGTTTGCACACTTCACGGCCACTTTTTATAATGGCCACACTCTTGCTTCCACCCCACAGAGACTGATTCCGGTAGGCTTGTGGGCTTAACTTATTCATTTACAAAGGCATTTGTGACTTCTATTTATTTTTCTTCTATTAATATATAGTCTGTTTTAGACTTGAAGGATTTATGGTTCTAATCGTGACAACCTAGAAAGATCGTCTATGGTCCCTTGAATAATTTATAAATATAGGTGGAATGCTGTCTTGTCTTCTGTTTATAGTATTCTTATGGCAATAGCCAAAATAGCAACAGCCACCACAGCCACCACCACAACAGCCCAATGACGTTAGGATTTTTACCATTATATTCAGAACTTACAAAAACATGATTATATGTGACCTATGCAATTAACTTTGGAAGCAGGCAGAGTATCCATTTAAAGGAAATCAGACTTAAAGAGCTTAAAGATCTTCTCCAAGGTCACCCAATACATTATTCCCAAGATCAGTGTCTTGGACTATTTCACATTTCTTAGGTTTTGTCCTAGGAAGATGATAGCTTTTATTTATTTATTTATTTTAAGATTTTGTTTATTTATTTTACAAAGATCACAAGTAGCCAGACAGGCAGGCAGAGAGAGGGGGAGAAGCAGGCTCCCTGCTGAGCAGAGAGCCCGATGTAGGGCTTGATCCCAGAGTCTTGGGATCATGACCTGAGCCAAAGGCAGAGGCTTTAACCCACTGAACCACCCAGGTGCCCCAGATGATAGCTTTTTGCCTTATACCATTAGGAGATCATTTTTAAGTATTAAGAAATCAGGTTCTTTTTTTATAACTTTCAGTTCACATTCCTCTCCACAATAAGTAATCTACTCCTGGAGGTAGGAGAGTAAGAGTCTTATAAATGAGATTATAGCATTAGTTCTCCATTCTGCCTCCCTTGTCTTACATTTAACATTTACCTTACCTTACATTATATTGCTTTTTATTTACATTTAACACTTTACAAAGAATAATACTTAATCTTCAGTGATTGTGTGGGCCTCACACAATTATAGGCCATCAAATAGTACATCAAACAGCTCCAGGAAATGGTGTTAGGATATTGTGAAAAATAAGGCTGAGAGGTGTTAAATGACTTACAAGGTCGCATAGTTCATTGAGATGAATCTAGAATTTGGACCTAAGTTTGACTCCAAATTTTATAATCTTTCTACTGCATACAAACTTTCTTATTGTCTAATTTCCTGAAATAGATGATAAAATCCTGCATCTTGATGGTATTCTGATATTCCTATCGTTTATAACTTCACTTGTTCCTTAAAAGTTTGGCAACATCAAGAATACTCTATCCAGAAAAGCTTTCATTTGGCAAAGAAGGAGAGAGAGAGAGTTTCCTAGAAAAACAAAAGTTAAAAGCAAAACCAGCCATGTCCCTATCACACATGATACCGTCGGGCTGTGTGTCCCATATTTACAGTCTAGCCACCCTCCTGCCCGAGTCAGCATGCATGTCCTGCCACCTGCTCAGTGCCAAGTCAACACACCTTCACCACAGATTCACAGGGCCTCAAACTGATACTCTTTCCCTCAAATTCCAGCCCCTGTGCCCAGGTTTGTGCACAAAAGTGGGCATAATTGTAACAACAGAATGATCTTGGCAAGATCCTATCAAATCAGTGACACTAATTCCGTGGAACACATAATGCACAGAAAGAGTGTGCTAGGCTGAGAACATCACCAACAAGCACATCAAAGAACAATACATACAGCATGATACTGGTTAGTAAAAGAAAGCTGAAAAAATAAAACAAGATGAAATCAGAGAGGGAAACAAACCATAAGAGACTCCTAAGCATAGGAAGTAAACTGAGGGTTGCTGGAAGGCAGATGGGCAGGGGGATGGGGTAGTTGGGTGATGGGCATTAAGGGGGTACTTGATGGAATGAGTACTGGAGCAACTGATGAACCACTGTACCTCTGAATCTAATAATAAACTATATGTTAATTAATTGAATTTAAATTAAAAAAGGGAAACCCAATAAAATAAAATGTAAAAAAAAAAAAAAGTTTGGCAACCATCTACTAGTCAATGTAAGAATTCCTGTTTCTCTATGTAGAGATACTGCAGAGCAGAATGGAAAATTGACTTGCTCAGAGTTACAAAGCTTTTGGTGCTGGAAATGGGACTGAATATTAGATCTGTCTTGAATTCTGAAGTGGTTTCTCCTTCAAATATCTTTCAAAGTTATCTGTTAGTAGGATCTCTGCCTTCTCTTTATATGTTCACTTAAAGTTTATAGTCCCTATTTAAAATTTTTTATTGGAGGGTTGGCATCTGGGTGGCTCTGTCCATTAAACATCTGACTCTTGATTTTGGCTCAGGTCATGAGATCAGGGTAGTGAGATTGAGCCCTGTATCAAGCTTTGTGCTGCGTGTGCAGCCTGCTTAAGTTTCTCTCTTCCCCTCTCCCTCCGCCCCTCTTCCCACTTGTGCTCTCCCTTTCACTCCACCACCCAAAAAACTTACTGGGAAAAAACACCCTTGTATTTTACATTCTAATTTGATGATAGATACCTCTTCTTTATACTTGTCTGTAGGTGAGATCTTTATTATAGGTCCAGAGGGGAATAATATATGTGTTTCTTCACCCTCCTGGAAGAAGACCAGAGGGAGTAGTTAAAGCATGTTCCCCTGGGAAGCATTGCCAGGAGGAATGGAAGAATAATAAATATTAATGAGGTTTCGTTAGATATTTACCCTCTCCTCCAGCAGTCTTACTGATGTAGCATAAAGCCCAATACGATAGGTAAATGAGAAACAATGTATAAGTTTTCATGAATCTGGGCAAGTTTATGATAAATACGAAATTAGATTGGAGAATATCTCCAACTATAAATCAAGACTTTGTACAAATAGACATGTCTGGAGCGGGTGGGGATGCTGGACCTACAGAGTTTTCTCAATCCATCTATTAAACTAGGTACATGCATGAGTACTCTCTACCTGCATCCTCCTTCCAGTTACAGGTGGAAAATGAAGGCATCTAAGAAGATTCACAGAATTCCCTCTATGTGGTCTTCGAACTTTACCACCTGTAGAGCTCTTGGTACTCAGACTGTCAGTCCTACCTCAGAATTTCTCATTCAAGAGATCAGATACAGGACTAAGAATTTGATTTTTTAACTTTCTAACAAGTACCTGATGATGTTGGTGCTGCTGACCCAGAGACTGCACTCTGGGAACTGCTGCTCTAAAAGGAAAGCCTGCCATGGGCACTGGGAATAAAATAACACCAAAAACGCTGATATTTATGAAGCTCTTGCCACAAGCATGGTGCTGTTCTAGAGTGTCATATGAAATACTTCGTTTAGGGATGTCTGAGTGCCTCAGTTGGTTAGCATCTGCCTTTGGCTCAGGTCATGATCCTGGGGTCCTGGATTGAGCCCCACATTGTTGGGCTCTCTGCTCAGTGGGGAGTCTGATTCTCCCTCTGCCTCCCTTTCCCAGCTCATGCTCTCTCACTCTTGCTCTCTCTCAAATAAATAAAAATAAAATCTTGAAAAAAGAAATACTTCATTTAAGCTTCCTAGAAGTGTATGAATAGGGAGATTAACTTTATCTCCAGTTTGCAGATGAATTTAAATTTATGTGTCCAAAGTCACAAAGCTAATAGGAGTAGGAGCTGGGATTTGAACTGAAGGAGAGTGACTCCAGGGACCGAAACACTGTACTTATCCTCTTTGATCTTAAAGTGCCCCATCTGCAAAATGGAACTCAGAATTCTTAGAAGAGCTTGCAGGAATTGGTATGTCTTCCTCTCATTTCTATTTGACCTCCAGCTTCACCGTTTACTGACAGTGGCTTTTGAGTTTCTGTACTTTATATGTGCTTTGAATCAACTCATATAATCTGTAAAATGGAAAGATCAGACCTGTCCCAAGTCTCCTGATTTACCTGAAATCCTTCTAAATAAGAGCTGAAATAGTCCTTTGAGGGGTACCTGGTGGCTTAGTAGGTTAAGCTTCTGCCTTCAGCACACGTCATGATTCCAGGTTCCTGTGTTGGAGCCCCAAGATAGGCTACCTGCTCAGTGGGGAGTCTGCTTCTCCCTCTCCCTCTGTCCCTGTTCCTCTCCTCTGTCCCCAACTTGTACTCTATCACTCTCTCAAGTAAATAAATAAAAAAAATCTTTAAAAAATGCTTTGAAATACAAGAAGAAGTAAAAAGCAATCTTATATCATCTTTGCTATCATTGATTCCTCCTTTTGATGTTCACAAATGTTCTAAAAGTTACCTGAGAATGCACTGCTATTAATAAAGTTATAAAACTCAATCGTTATAACAACCATTATAATTTGGATATTAGGCTTCTTTGGAATTTTGATCCAGAAGTAGAAAAAATGTTGACATTTAATGAGTGGTTATTATTTGCTGGTTTTCTCCTAAGAACTTGTCATCTCATTTAAATTTCATCAGAGCTCCGTGAGATTTGAGGTTACTTTGTGATCATTGAGATTTGGAGAAGCTGAATAAACTAGTCAAGATCAGTTAGTAAATCTGTGGTTGAGTCAAAAATGCACCAGGCTAGAGTCCCTAGCTTGACTTTGTAAGCAGCATTTTCTGAGTTAGTTTCTCTCAATTTGGGTAAATCAAAATCAAATAAAATCTCTTTTCCTTTTTTTCCCACTTAAGCTGTTACTTTTTAAAAGACTTCTTAATTTTTTGAGAGAAAGAATGAGTGAGTATGAGCAGAGGCAGGGGCAGAGGCAGAGGGAGAAAGAGAATCTCAAGTTGACTCCCTGCCAAGTATGGAGCCCATTGTGTGACTTGATCCAGGACCCTGAGATCACAACCTGAGCTGAAAGAAACCAAGTCAACCACTTAACCAACTGAGCCACACAGACACCCCTACACTTATATTGTTCTTTTATCTTTGGTATTTTCTACCCTTTGTCTCTTTTGGGGTTGTGTGTGGCAAATGCAGGGAGAAATAGTCTTATTCTTTAATATCAGGGAACTTCTTAGACAATTTGTCATTTTGGGCACTACAACCAAGTCTGTCTGCAGTGAGGTCACATTTTATCCAGTTCACATATCTGTCTACGATGCCTTGAGGGTTTCTTTTTTTTTTTTTTTAAGATTTTATTTATTTATTTATCTGACAGAGAGAAATTACAAGTATACTGAGAGGCAGGCAGAGAGAGAGAGAAGGAAGCAGGCTCCCTGCTTAGCAGAGAGCCTGATGCGGGACTCGATTCCAGAACCCTGAGATCATGACCTGAGCCAAAGGCAGCGGCATAACCCACTGAGCCACCCAGGCGCCCCGCCTTGAGGGTTTCTTTAACCCCAGAGTTTATAAAAAGTAACTAAGATTTTACTGTTTATGTTCTGCGATGAAGGCTCAATATATCTTCTTCTGTGGTTCATGTAGGCAAATATATATGTTCCATATCTTAAGGTTTCATAAGACAATGTGCTGTAAATGTTAAGAGCTACATCTCCTTAAGGAATTAGCAGAGGATTGATTTCTCAAGATAGTCACCTTGACATCTTCCAGGTACAATGAATCAGTTCTTTGTGTTTCAATTTCACCCTTCCCTTGCTGGTCTATTCTGGAAAGTCTCTTCTTCAGGATACACTGAGCCCTGTCTCCACTTGCCCACTTGGGCAATGCTCACCTTTAATTGGCTTTGTGACTGTAGTGTCACTTCTTCCAATAACTCTAGTGAATGCCTGACTCTTGGTTGCACTTTGATGCAGACTGGCTGGGTTCAAGGACGCAGAGGGGGTCCTGCAGGAGCAACCAAGAGGTCCTTGGCTTCCCATGGGATTGAAATCAAACACAAGCTAAGAGAAAGTGGGAGAAGGTCTATTAAGAGAAAGTGCAGATATAGATAGAGCATTTGGGAAATTCAGAAAAGAAAGGAGACAGAATCTTCTTTTTGCTTAGGGTCCAGAGTTTTTACTGAAGATGGCACTCTAATGGACATGTCCTGTCAGGCATCCAGGAGCTTGTTGAAACAAGAACAAGTGCTCAGATGCCCTCCATAAGTCACTTATGCCCTGGAGCCAGGGGTCTCAGCATCAAGGTCAGTGGTCTGGACAAACGTTCATGATGACCTCAACTGGTCATTCCTTAGAGGCTCTGTACAATGCAGGAAGACTCCAAAGATATCATTAACCCCATGATCTTGACAAGGAAGCCATACATTGAGGCATGTTTAAGGTGCAGTTACCAGTCCTAGGAAGATAAGAAGTACGAAAGGAGAAAAATCCCAGCTTCCCTCCACCGCCATGGGGTCCCTTCAGTTTCTCTGTCCTACTTTCACTGAGAAATGCTTTTCCCCTCAAGGTAAATTTCTTGCTACACCTGTCCCTCCATAATCTTAGCTCTTGACCCCTTCTTTCTATTTACTGCTCTCTCTCCCCTGGAGTATGTGTGGGGAGAGAGTATAACTTGGTGCAGGCAACATACATCTTGAATTTGGGCCCAAATTCTTTCATTAGGAATTCAAAGTGGATTCAATGTTATTTAACAGGTATTTATTGAGTACTGATGACCTTTGAGTCTGGAGCTTCCACAAAGCACAGAGCTTATATTCAAGATGATTTTTGGTAGAAGGGCAGTTTTTGATGAGTTTGCTTTAACTGGTGTTTTAAATAATTATATTTAACTTTTTCCTTTAAATATTTACTTGGGAGGTGGGTGAGGGATGGGGTAGCTGGGTGATGGGCATTAAGGAAGACACTTGATGTAATGAGCACTGGGTATTGTATGCAACTGATGAACCACTAAATTCTACCCCTGAAACTAATAATACACTCTAAGTTAAATAAATTGAATTTAAATAAGAATTAAAATATATCTATATATCTATTTATATATCTATATATAAATATATATATAATATATCTATCTATCTATTTATCTATCTATCTATCTATAATCTGTCATATTTATTTAAGCCCTGGTTTTACAGATATTAGTACTTAGGACCAAGAAAATGCAAGCCTGAGGTGCTTATACAGACCCCCAGCACCACCAAGGCTACCTGGTTAACTTGAGGAAATGACCAGTACGGGGGTGTTGATGAGTGTTGAATGAATCAACACTCAATGAATGAATTGTTTGAGAAAACCTGACATAGACACATGGATGTCAAGACATAGTCTATGGGACACTATTAAGCCTCCCTCTTCTGTCCCTCATAGTGGTTTGCGGAGTCTCCTATTTACCCTTTCATGGTCGCTCAGATTATCTAGACCCAAAACTAGGTCATACCAATTGGCTCACTGTGTGACCTTGGGGCCAATAACTTACCTTTCTGTGCCCCAGTCTCATCAGTAACATGAGGGACTGAGAATACCTACCTCTCTGAGAATGCCTACTGAGAATACGGACCCTCTTGAAAAGATTAAATGAGAGAATAAATTACACAGAAATGACAACATGTTGCAAATGAAATAAGTCTGGCAGAGAGAGACACCAGCATTTATCCTTATATGTGGAATATACATAGATAGAGATACAGATTGAATTAATAAAAACAGTAGGAACGTGGTTGCCAGGGGCTGGGGGATAAAAGGGTGCAAAGTTTTACTCTTATTAAAGGTAAAAGAAAAAGGATCTGAGGATCTAATGTATAACATGGTAACCATAGTTGAAAGCACTGTACTAAGTGTATGGTTGAAACTTGCTTGGGGAGGAACTTCAACATTCTCAGAAAAACCAAACCCAAACCAAAATCCTGGTAGCTATGTGAGTAGTTGATGTGTTAATTAGCTGAACGGGATTGCCCTTTTATCCTTTATATGCATATCAAATTACCATGTGGTATCTTTAAATATCTTTTAACATACCATCTTACTTGTCAATTATACCTCAGTAAAATTGAGAAAAAATGAGAAAATACACTTATTTAGCCTAATATTTGGCATCCTGTGAGGGTTTAATCAGTGCTAAAATTATCTTTACAGGGAAAAATATGTATGAAGTTATTTTATGTTTAATAAACCAAAATTTCAGGGTGTCTGACTTCCAAGTGTCCTTCCAACAGACTTCTCCAAGTGGAGGCTGAGGGAAGTTAATTAAGTTAGTTATTCATGATCCTAGAGGTCCCCAGAGCCCAGGAGCTAGCCACCGTCTTCTGATGTGTCCAGAGCTCTTTCTCTCATCCTATTCCTCTTCTGAATCAAACCTATGTGCTTGTTCTTCTGCTAATCTGATTCCTATGCAATTCACAAACATTGTATGCTCCAACCCAGAAGCTCTTACAAAAAATCTGATTGTAACACTTCCAAGAACCACAACAGGCCAAGTCAAAGGTAGAATCCTGAGTTGCCTCACCCTTGTTTGCCACACCTCAGAAGTACATTGTACAAATGGCTTTGAAAAAAGAAAAGGAACCAGGGACATTTCCTTTCCTTCCAAGGTAATAAAAAAAAAAAATAGAAGAACCTTTTATAAATGTCACAGTGCTGCTTTTTATCAAGGCCCTGAGCTTCACAATACATTGCCTTATTTATTGTTTCTTTTTTTCTGGCCTGAGGGTCCTGTTGGCATATCCAATAAGGGGTAAGAACATGCATATCTGTTCTTTACATAGAATCAGACTGATTGTTGCCATTATATTCTTCCCAGGGTGTTCCTTGCAGTCAGTTTTTAAAATGGAAAGATTAATTTACACCCTGCACAGTTTGAAACACGTTTCTGGTCAAGGCTTTGGGTTCTCAAATATTAGGAGCACTGTTCGCAAAGGTCCCAAATTTTGTGCAAAAGAGGGTAAGGGACATGTAGCTATGGAACCATGATGCAGCAAAAGATGTGGATGATGGAGAACAAAAGACTGGAGTTTCTTTCTTTCTTTCTTCCTTTCTTTTCTTTTCTTTCTTTCTTTTTTTCTTTTTTAAAAGATTTTATTTATTTATTTATTTATTTATTTAGACAGAGAGGTGCACAAGCAAGGAGAGGAGTAGAGGGAGAGGGAGAAGCAGACTCTCCTCTGAGCAGGAAGCCTGGAGCAGAGCTCAATCCCAAGACTCTGAGATCATGGCCTGAGCCAAAGGCAGATACTTAACTGACTGAGCCACCCAGTTGCCCCATGTTGGGGTTTCTAAGATGGATTAAAATGGGATCCTTAGGCAGAGACATCAAGGCATTGACAAGCTAAGCCACATGCAACAGAAAAAGCTGAAAGCCCTAGATTTTTTTTTTTTTTTTTTTTTTTTTGGACCGCTCACAAATGGTCATAGAGTTAATGTACAGCACAGTCATTAGCTTTCATTTTTCAGAAGAGGAAAATAAAGTTCAGATAAAGAAAAGAGCTTGTCCATTTCCTTTGCTGTACAGATGTTTTTGTCTTGAAGTCCCAACAGTTCATTTTTGCTTTTGTTTCCTTTGCTTTTGTAGTCAACAAAACAAAGAGGCAACCCACAGAATAGGAAAAGATATTCGTAAATGGCACTATAGACAAAGGGCTGATATCCAAGATCTATAAAGAACTCCTCAAACTCAACACACACAAAACAGATAATCATGTCAAAAAATGGACAGAAGGCATGAACAGACACTTCTCCAAAGAAGACATACAAATAGCTAACAGACACGTGAAAAAATGTTCATCATCATTAGCCATCAGGGAGATTCATTTCTTTGAAAAAGATGGATGGTACTTTGATAGGAATTGCATTAAATGTGTAGATTGCTTTAGGTAGCATAGACATTTTCACAATATTTATTCTTCCAATCCAGGAGCATGGAACATTTTTCCATTTCTTTGTGTCTTCCTCAATTTCTTTCATGAGTACTTTATAGTTTTCTGAGTATAGATTCTGTGTCTCTTTGGTTAGGTTTATTCCTAGGTATCTTATGGTTTTGGATGCAATTGTAAATGGGATTGACTCCTTAATATCTCTTTCTTCTGTCTTGCTGTTGGTGTAGAGAAATGCAACTGATTTCTGTGCATTGATTTTATATCCTGACACTTTACTAAATTCCTGTATAAGTTCTAGCAGTTTTGGAGTGGAGTCTTTTGGGTTTTCCACATATACCATCAGGGAGATTCAAATCAAAACCACATTGAGATACCACTTTACACCAGTTAGAATGGCCAAAATTAACAAGAGAGTAAACAACATGTGTTGGAGAGGATGTGGAAAAAGGGGAACCCTCTTACACTATTGGCGGGAATGCAAGTTGGTGCAGCCACTTTGGAAAACAGTGTGGGGATCCCTTAAGAAATGAAAATAGAGTTTCCCTATGACCCTGCAATTGCACTACAGGGTATCTACCCCAAAGATACCAATATAGTGAAAAGGAGGATATGTACCCCAATGTTCATAGCAGCAAGGGCCACAATCACCAAACTGTGGAAAGAACCAAGATGCCCTTCAACAGGCAAATGGATAAAGAAAATATGGTCCATATATACAATGGAATATTATGCCTCCATCAGAAAGGATGAATACCCAACTTTTGTGTCAACATGGGCAGGACTGTAGGAGATTATGTTGAGAGAAATAAGTTAAGCAGAGAGAGTCAATTATTACATGGTTTCACTTACTTGTGGAGATTAAGGAATAACATGGAGGGCATTAGGAGAAGGAAAGGAAAGGTGAATTGGGGGGAAATCTGAGGGGCAGAAGAATCATGGAAGACTGTGGACTCTGAGAAACAGAGTTTTAGAGGGCTGAAGGGATAGGAGATCCTGGTGGTAGGTATTAAGGAGGGTATGTATTGCAAGGAGCACTGGGTGTGGAGCATAAACAATTAATCTTGGAACACAGAAAAAATAAGATAATTTTTTTTTTTTAAAAGGGTTTGTCCAAGTTCACCCACTTACAGTGTTTTGCCAGGTTCTCCGGGGTCAATGTTCTTTTAGTAGCATCTCACGGCCATATTTTATCAGCATGACAAACTTGGACAAGTAAGTAAAGCAATCTCATACTCAGGTTTCTCACCTAAAAAAATGGGACATTAGCACCTACCTTAGAGAGTTGCTCGGTGTGGTTACATAAACTTCTTTTGGTGATATATATCAGGCAATGCCTGGCATTGAGTGGTTGCTTAAAAAATTCTATTTGAACCAGTACTTTACTCTTAGCAGTCAGGTTTGTTCATGTTCTTATTAGAAAAATGTCTATTGTAGTTCTTGAATACAGAACACTCATGAAAGAAATTGAAGAAGACACAAAAAGATGGAAGACCATTCCATCCTCTTGGATCGGAAGAATAAACATTGTTAAAATGTCTATACTGCCTAGAGCAATCTATACTTTTAATGCCATTCCGATCAAAATTCCACGTTATTCTTCAAAGAACTAGAGCAAATAATCCAAAAATTTGTATGGAATCAGAAGAGACCCCAAATCGCTAAAGAAATGTTGAAAAACAAAAACAAAACTGGGGGCATCATGTTACCTGATTTCAAGCTTTATTACAAAGCTGTGATCACCAAGACAGCATGGTACTGGCATAAAAACAGACACATAGACCCCTGGAACAGAGTAGAGAGCCCAGATATGGACTGTCAAAATCTATGGTCAATTAATCTTTGACAAAACAGGAAAAAATATACAGTGGAAAAAAGACAGTCTCTTCAATAAATGGTGCTGGGAAAACTGGACAGCTATATGTAGAAGAATGAAACTCGACCATTCTCTTACACCGTACACAAAGATAAACTCAAAATGGATAAAAGATCTCAATGTGAGACAGGAATCCATCGAATCCTAGAGGAGAACATAGGCAGTAATCTCTTCGATATCAGCCAGAGCAACTTCTTTCAAGATATGTCTCCAAAGGCAAAGGAAACAAAAGCAAAAATGAACTTTTGGGGCTTCATCAAAATCAAAAGCTTCTGCACAGCAAAGGAAACAGTCAAGAAAACAAAGAGGCAACCCACGGAATGGGAGAAGATATTTGCAAATGACAGTACAGACAAAAGGTTGGTATCCAGGATCTATAAAGAACTCCTCAAACTCAACACACACAAAACTGACAATCATATCAAAAAAATGGGCAGAAGATATGAACAGACACTTCTCCAAAGAAGACATACAAATGGCTATCAGACGCATTAAACAATGTTCATCATCACTAGCCATCAGGGAGTTTCAAATTAAAACCACCTTTTGGTTTTTGGGATATCACCTTACACCAGTTAGAATGGCCAAAATTAGCAAGACAGGAAAGAACATGTGTTGGAGGGGATGTGGAGAAAGGGGAACCCTCTTTGGAGAACAGTGTGGACATTCCTCAAGAAATTAAAAATAGAACTTCCCTATGATCCTGCAATTGCACTTCTGGGTATTTACCCCAAAGATACAGATGGAGTGAAATGAAGGGCCATCTGTACCCCGATGTTTATAACAGCAATGGCCACGGTCACCAAACTGTGGAAAGAACCAAGATGCCCTTCAATGGATGAATGGATAAGGAAGATGTGGTGCATATACACTATGGAGTATTATGCCTCCATCAGAAAGGATGGATACCCAACTTTTGTAGCAACATGGATGGGACTGGAAGAGATTATGCTGAGTGAAATAAGTCAAGCAGAGAGAGTCAATTATCATATGGTTTCACTTATTTGTGGAGCATAGCAAATAGCATGGAGGACATGGGGAGTTAGAGAGGAGAAGGGAGTTGGGGGAAATTGAAAGAGGAGGTGAACCATGAGAGACTATGGACTCTGAAAAACAATCTGAGGGGTTTGAAGTGGTGGGGGGGGGTGGGAAGTTGGGGTACCAGGTGGTGGGTATTATAGAGGGCACAGATTGCATGGAGCATTGGGTGAGGTGAAAAAATAATGAATACTGTTATGCTGAAAATAAATAAAAAATAAATTAAAAAAAGAGAAGAATGTGTACTGAGCAAATACTCTGTGCCAGTTTCTGTTCAAAAGTATTTAGGCAGGAGTGGCACTCAAAGTTCAAAAGAAGAGATGATCAATACTGAAGTTATATGACAAAAGAGGTGAATGCTCTTACAATGGCACAGTATTGGCAGGATTTTGTTTTGTTTTGTTTTAAATTTTAAGGTATGTAATATAAGATGAATTTTTAAATAACAGAAAGACTATGTTAATATTTCAACCAAAGTTTTTAAGAATTCATGTAGAATAACATCATCACTTTGTTATCTTCCTTACTTTTAATTTATGTTAGTATTTGGGAGTAGGGATGACAGTTCTGCCTCTATCCGTTCATTTCTTCTCCCCTTGTAATAGAATTTTTATCTGGCACATTGCATCCCAGAATTGAAACTCCATTTCCTAACATTTCCTGCAACTTTGTGATGCCATGTAACTAATTTCTGGCTAGCGAGTGTTAAAAGTACAAGTTTTTAATTGTATGAAGACTGATTTTTTAAAAAACTTACCTGTCATGGTTTTCCAAAGTAACAGGTTTTACATTGAGGTCTATGACCTATATTGAGTTATTTTTCATATATGGCACAAAATATGAATCAAGTTTCATATTCCTCCATATGGATATCTAATTGTTTGAGAACCATTTATTCATTTTTTAAAAGATTTTATTTATTTATCTGACAGAGAGAGATCACAAGTAGGCAGAGAGGCAGGCAAAGAGAGAGAGGAGGAAGCAGTCTTCCTGCCAAGCAGAGAGCCTGACACGGGACTTGATCCCAGGACCCTGAGATCATGACCTGAGCCAAAGGCAGAGCCTTAACCCACTGAGCCACTCAGGCACCCAAGAACCATTTATTAAGAAGACTGTCCTTCAGTTATCATATGATCTCCCTGATATGAAGAATTTGAGAGGCAAAGTGGAGGGTTTGGGAGTAGGGAAGGAAAAAATGAAACAAGATGGGATCAGGAGGGAGAAAAACCATAAGAGACTCTTAATCTCACAAAACAAACTGAAGATGGGTGGGGTGGAAGCAGGGAGGGATAGGGAGGTGGGGTTATGGACATTGGGGAGGGTATGTGCTATGGTGAGTGCTGGGAAGTGTAAGCCTGATGATTCACAGACCTGTACTCCTGGGGCTAATAATACATTATATGTTATTAAAAAATAAATTAATTAAAATCCTTATTAAAAAGTTAATCAATATAATTCACCAGATGACATAAATGATATAATAATTAAAAAAAGAAAAGAAGACTGTCCTTTCTGCATTGAATTACATTTGCATCTTTGGTGAAAATTAGTTGTGTATACATGTGTGGGTTTATTTCTGGACTTTCCACTTTCTTTCATTGATGTATTTGTCTGTCTTGATATCAGAACCACACTCTCTTGATGATTGTAGTTCTATAATTCATCTTGAAACCAAGAAGTGTTTGTACTCCCACTTTGTTTTTCTTTTTAAAGATGTTTTGGCTTTACTGACTCCTTTGCATTTTTATGTGGTTTTTAGAATCACATTACCAGTTCAAAAAAAAGGACTCTTGAGTATGCCTCCAATGGAATTTTCATCCCATGAAAATGTAACGAGGAATAAGCATTCCCAAGATAAATAATAATTGATACCTCTTGAGTTTGTTATGATAAACAAATAGTAACTCATTATTTTATTTTATTTTCATATGTTGCAAAGATCTAGGTCATTTTTACATATTAAAATATATACCTTTTGGGGTGCCTGGGTGGTTCAGTCAGTTAAGCATCTGACTCGATTTTAGCTCAGGTCATGATCTCAGGGTCATGAGATCAAGCCACTTGTCAGGCTCTGTGCTCAGTAGAGAGTATTCTCTAGATTCTCTCTCTCCCTTTCCCTCTGCCCCTTCCACTGCTTGTGCTCACTCGTGCATGCACTCTCTCTTAAATAAATAAATACGTAAATAAATCCTTAAAAATAAAATAAAATAAAATAATAAAATATATACCTTTCATCTATTACTATGTAGCTCTATCTGAGCATATTTCTATATTTTGAACTGGTAATAATTTGCTACAAAGGAATAATACATATAAGGATGTATAGCATGGAATAAGCACTTAATAAAAATTAGTGTCTTCCCTGACTTTTCTCTAGATGGTAGATGGTATTCCTGTAGGAACTGGACTAGCAGAGCCTAAGATTGCCTCTCTATTTAACATCTTTGTGATTTTATTCTTTTAAGTACCAAGTGTATAATTGGATTAAGGATGTAATAATAAGAACACAAATGCACTAATTTGTTATCATTGATGGGCAACAGTTAGAATATATGAAGTCAAATTTCTTACCCAACATTATCATAAATACAATATTCCTAGCCAGTTTTCCTCAAAGCTACAATACAATGATAATTAATGTTCATCAAGCAACATTGAGGAAAAACACTGCAGTGTTTTCTGAATTGTCAAAAGGAATCAAATTCCCTTCAGTTAAGTTAAATAGTAATCAGTCCCTTGCTTTCTTTAATATTGGTAAAAGCTTTAGCCCTAACTAGCAGTTTGACTTAAAAAAATTACAAAGTCCTTGATTTTTGGTAAACTTCTGCTTATAGCTATGGCAGAGTAACTGGCATCAAATGTACTCATGACCTCCAATGACTGAAAAACTAAACAAGTGATGTGCAACACTTGTAGCCATATACTGGACAACAGCAGCACGGGATAGTAAACTCTAGGAGAAAAGAAACAAATAAAGTAAGTTCTATGATTATTCTGGCTCACTGCCTAGAGACAGGATCAAGGACACAGCTCAAACCCCTCAAAAGCCCCGAAGACTTCCTGCATTGAGCAAAGAGAATTGGACATTTGGGGAAGCCAAGAAATCTAGGACTTTCTTGTAAAATTACAGGAGAGAAGAAACCTGAAATGAAAGGAGAGAATTACACAGAGAGACTCTGCAGATCTTGAAGGATCCTCCTACTTTTGGCAGAGAACCATACAAGCATATTTGAGAAAGAAAACAAAACAAAACAAAACAATGTCTGAGAAAGAATCACTGGAAAAGAACAAGCAGAAAGCCCAAACCCAAAACTCACAGAGAAATAGTAGTTCATGTCCTTATCAACCAAACTAAGAAAAACTTATAACACAGAGGATAGCAAATGGACTATCAGAAGGGTACAATCTCAGTGAGACTTCAATAATCAGATAGAATTAGCCACAGGTTAAAGGACTAAGTCACTTAACAACCTTAGATCAAGCTTGAAACAGTCAAATTGTTTCTAAGTAGTTTAATAAAGCACAAGAAAATAGCCCATTCCCTACCCAGGTAACATTAATGATATCTATCATCCAGTCAGTTATTTCCAGGCATGTGAAAAAGAAGGAAACATAACCTAAAATGAGAGTTAAAAAAAATCAGTGGAAACACAAGAAGTAACACAGATGATATAATTAGTAAACAAGGATTTGAAACATTTTCATAAATGTTCGATATGTTTAAGAAAATAAAAGAAAGCTTGAGGCAAGGGAAACAAAAACAAAAATAAACCATTGGGACTATAACTAAATACAACTTGCTCACAGTGAAGGAAACAATCAACAAGGAAACCCACTGAATGGAAGAAAATATTTGCAAATGATGTATCCAATAAAAGATTAGTGTCCACAATATGTAAAAAAAAAAAACCAACCAACCAAACAAACAAAAAACCCGATACAACCCAAAACTCCCCCAAAACGAATAACCCATTAAAAAATGGTCAGAAGAGAGCCTAAAAGTAATAAACCAGAAAGGAACAGAGGCAATATATAGTAATAGTCATCATACAGGCAATACAATGGCACTAAATCCATATCTCTCAATAGTTACCCTGAATGTAAATGAGCTAAATGCCCCAATCAAAAGACACAGGGTATCAGAATGGAAAGAAAAACAAAACCCGTCAATATACTGTCTGCAAGAAACTCATTTTAGACCCAAAGACACCTCCAAATTTAAGTGAGGGGGTGGAAACAATTTACTGTGGTAATGGACATCAAAAGAAAGCTGGGGTGGCAATCCTTATATCAGATCAATATGATTTTAAGCCAAAGACTATAATAAGAGATGAAGAAGGACACTATATCCTACTCAAAGGGTCTGTCCAACAAGAAGATCTAACAATTTTAAATATCTATGTCCCTCACATGGGAGCACCAAACTATATAAAACAACTAATAACAAAATCAAAGAAACACATCGACAATAATACAATAATAGTAGGGGATTTTAAACCTCCCCTCACTGAAATGGACAGATCATCCAAGCAAAAGATCAACAAGGAAATAAAGGCCTTAAATGACACACCGGACCAGATGGACATAACAGATCTATTCAGAATATTCCATCCCAAAGCAACAGAGTACACATTCTTCTCTAGTGCACATGGAACATTCTCCAGAATAGATCACTTCCTGGGTCACAAATCAGGTCTCAACTGGTATCAAAAGATTGGGATCATTCCCTGCATATATTCAGACCACAATGCTCTGAAGCTAGAACTTAACCACAAGAGGAAATTTGGAAAGAACGCAAATACATGGAGACTAAAGAGCATCCTCCTAAAGAATGAATGGGTCAATCAGGAAATTAAAGAAGAATTGAAAAAGTTCATGGAAACAAATGATAACAAAAACACATTCGTTCAAAATCTGTGGGACACAGCAAAGGCAGTCTTGAGAGGAAAATACATAGCGATACAAGCCTTTCTTAAGAAATGAGAAAGGTCTCAAATACACAACCTAACCCTACACCTAAAGGAGCTGGAGAAAGAACAAAAAAGAAAGCCTAAACCCAGCAGGAGATGAGAGATAATAAAGATCAGAGCAG